>NW_017100710.1:1062079-1064420 GCF_001263275.1 Habropoda laboriosa | reverse complement strand
TTAAGAAGCTCCCGGAGGAGTTGGAGGGTTGGAGTTCTTCTTTCCAGGAACGGTCGGATCTGTTAGCCGCGCGGATTCCATTCGCTCGAGTGATATATCTGTTTTTATTTCGAAATTGACAAGCGTGTGACACGTGTTTGATGGATGCTTTCGGGAAAATTAATTTAGAAGTTTGAGGAGGAATGGGTATGTGACGCGTATTTTTGTGTTTTGTTAAAGTGTGTATATTGAGTTATGTGTGTCGTAATATTTGAAATATTATTGTTGCAGTAATTGAAAATAAGGTAGGTGACAGTATTTTTTTTTGTTTTTTTCATTTAATGTAATTAATCTAAGTGATCCAAATAATCGTATTAATTAAATCGTGAAGGGGTTGATTCGATCTATGTCATACATTCTACTTAATTAATCATCAAAGTACTATTAGAGTACACAGAATATTTAAGTGACCCTAAGTGTTTCACAATTTCCACGGCAATATAAATACGGACCAAAAGTTTGGTACCACTTATCAATTTTCACTAACATTAAATATGCTACTAATTTTTAATGGATTTGCAATTAACATTGCAAGGATCAATAGCAATTTATATTGCTAGATTTATCTGATGAAAAATTAATTTGAAAATTTCCGAAATTTCTAACAATTTTCCGAAAACTCTTTCGTAAATTGAAATACACAGTGATTTCAAATTTTTCACCAACACTGTAGTTTTCGTTCAATTATTACATTCCATATATCCACACGAAGCTCAAGCAACCTAAATCCCTAGTATTTTCGTCAAAAAATATTTTCCCTTCCCCGAGACTCGCCACAAATCCTCCGTCGTCGACTGGCAAAGTGATAGCAAACAGGACACTCTGGTAACTGTCCTCAGAGGAATCGTGGGAACGTTGATTTGCCCGGTGAGACTTGACCGATGCAACTGATAACCCGGCCTTTCCATCCTCCAAGTTCCAGCGGCTGGCTAAACTTCCTTTTCCGTGCAGGAAGTTCAACGACCTCGTCGAGGTCGCTATTGGGTGACAATGAGCCTAAGGTAACCGCCTCTGAAGGGGAGTTCCTAGTCTGACTGCATAATGAGTCGTTCTACTTACGCGCCATCCACATCCTTCCGCAGAATTTAGCCGGTCGATTTGAAGATTTTGTTGGAATATATTTGGAAAATTAGGTGTACCAATTACGATTGGAAAATGACAAAGAAATTTGGGAATTTTTTAGATTTTTCGTTATATTATAGGTTGGAAAAGGTAAATACATTTTTATTTGTCCATTTGAAGATTTTTTTAGTACCAAATTGGGGTTTTTTAATTTATAAGAGACGCTACCTAATTGATATAGGCTAATTTTATGTATTAGGTGTAGAAATAAATTCTTTCCGACGTGATTCACATAATCGATTCAAAGGCACCGAGTTTCTACCACAATAGTATTCGCAAGCTGCCAGAAAAATGGCAAAAGGTCATCAACAATAATAGAAATTATTTCGATGATAGATCTGTTGTTATTGTTTTTAAACAAAATTTTGACTGTACCCAAAAGTCGAAAGGAAGTCATTTCTAGACCCAATAATTTTAGGTACAGTTAAAGAATTTGAAAGTGTTGGACACGTATTTAGGAGATGAAATCACCTTTCATAGTTGGAACTAAAAATTATTTATTAGAATAACTTGAAACCGAATTGACATAGAGAAAAATGGTAAATACGAATCTTGTCTGGTTTTTCTCGAGGAATAACCTAATGTGAATGAAATTTGAGCAGAGTATAGATGGAGCCACATCATCTAATTCAATTTAGTCTAACGTAATGTAGGATTTTTCCTTATACGATAAATTTGTTTTTTAATTTGTCTCGTTTCTTTTTTCTTATCGAATCTAGAATATTTAGTCTAAGCAAACATAAACTACCATTTATTATTTAATTATTTAAATTTATCTCCTTATTTGTGGATTTTTCTATTCCTGAAATTAGCCAGAAGATTATTAATAAGTGTTGCTCTATGTGGAAATTCTGATAGTTGGAAATGCTTGACGATTACGCAGAGTAATGCGGTTTAAGAGCAAATCGCCTGCAGTGTTTGCGTTCTTTCATCCTTTCAAGAGGCCACACACAGACACCGCTTGTATTCTGATTCTGTGCATCGGTGTCGACTCCCTTGTGATGAAGTAAACTGCAGTGTTTGCGAAAGACCGGCGACAAAATCCCGCGTATCGCCGAAAACCAACACCGGTGCGCCCCGCGAAAGCTTAAAACACTCTGCTCTGAATTTTCGTCGGCGCAGCTGCGCCTGAAAATATTTTCTGCCTCGTGGAACCCCAAAATTCACTTGTTTTCATTAA
>NW_017100710.1:1054381-1061849 GCF_001263275.1 Habropoda laboriosa | reverse complement strand
AACAAGTGTAAAACACTTTTCTAAATATTCTACGAATTTAGATTTATATCTTTTGTACGATCTTTAATTTAATTGTTTGCAGCTTAAAGCCACTGTAAGTTTTCTTATTTCAAGATTCTTTTCACTGTGACGGTAATCTTTACTGTTCAAGCATATTGTCAATTAATACTTGCACATTCACTTAAACGTAATTTACACATTTATTCAAACCTAAAAATTAAATATGACAATATGAAAAAATTTGTGTGTGCAAAATGTAAAAGAAATAATTATATATGTGTAACAAAGGCTTTGCCTAATTATATTAAAACATAAAATTATATAAAATATAATTGTTTCCAATATTTTCACATTTACTTAAACCATTCAAACTTGAAAATGAAAAATTGTATGTGAAAATTACAGAATTATAAAATTAGGTAAAAAAGTATAATTCTACCGAGTATTCACCACAATTCCCACCTAACAAGCAAAATTACCTCCTACTAAATTACTTCACCCCAAAGAATATCAGAACCTTAATCATCGACATTCCACGACGGAAAATAATCCCGCAGAATTGCAACGTGCACAACTTTTCCAGCACGAGGTGCTCGCGTATCCTTTCTGCCAGGTGGATCGTCCGTCTCGAGAGTGTGCGCAATTGTGTACAAAAATACACGAAGAAATTCCTGGACCACGACACGGTTGAAACGGGTTGGAACGTCGAGAACGTTGGAGAGAGAGAGAGAGAGAGGAAAGGGGTGGCCCGGGTTAGATGGGTATTTTACGTTTGAGGGGTCGGTAAGCTCCTGATGTATTACTGGCTGAGCCTGCGGAGTCAGCGCTGCCGGTCCAACAAACTGGACAATCCGATTTTTTCCTCTTCTCTTTCTCCTCGTTCTCCTTTCCATCCCAGTAGACGGGCGGAAAAAGGACACGACGAAATACCGGTCCAGCCAGACGCGCGCCAAGATTCCCAGAGCAAGATACAAATTGTAATCCGGCGTGATTGGATCGCGAAATTAGCGGTGCGTTAGTTGAACGAGAATGTTGCTTCGATGAAGGATATGGAGTTTCAATTGTTCCATCCTACGGTGATATTTTTCTGTTACCGTGGTTTTCTTGTATAAAACCCCTTTCGATCAAACACTGCAATACGGAATTAACTAGAAACATTCGTATTTTAGAATTATGAAGTGTTATTATTTTATGAGGCTATTAACCCTTTCATTACTATTGACGCCTATAGGCGTTTTGAAAGCTCGCACTCAATCGTTGGAGCCTTTTACACAATACTTAATTTCATCTTTTACGCACTTCCACCTTAATGTAATAAACCCAATTTTAAAGCGATACGACCAAAGTAACAAACTTTCCAGCCCGTGGATAAAAATTTACCGTCAGTCACCCACGTTACGCATTAAAATCTGCCGTAGCGAAAGGGTTAATGCAATAGCGGTGTAACCCCAAAAAGTTTGTTTTGAGATTGTCAATGCATTATCAGAGGCTGTCAGTGTAATAATGGTTTAATACCAAAATGTTTTGAGATTGTAACTAATAGCATTATTAGCTTCTTAAAATATTTTTTGAAGTTTCTATTTTTATTTCTTGTATATGTATTTTCTTTTTTTTTTTTTAATGATGCTTAGGCTATTGTAGAATTAAAGGTTTGTTGTGTATGAGGTTTATGCTGAAATGTCAATACACTCAAAATTGTGGGTTAGGAAACTGTTCTACTGATAAATAGATTCATGTATTCTTAAAACAGATGTGAAATTAAGGCTAGCTTATTGTTTGTATAATATAAACGATACTAAAGGAATTAATATGGATGAAATGTTGAAATATGTAGGTTTCCAGTGGAATATTTCTTTGTGATGTGATAAAATTTAATTTTTCAGGAAAGAAGAAAAGTATTTTGTAAATTAATGTGAAACCACGTTTGCTTTAATTTTATCCACTAACTGTATAACACAATATTTACGCAGCTTTACGAGATTACACGTTGACGACAAACAAAATAAAGTCACGCATTTAAGTTCAGATTCGAAAAAAATTGCAATTTCGTCACTTCATTATTGAAACGACGATGCATTAACTCTTTCGTTAAATGTTATTTATACACGGATTATTATTACATTATGTTGTGAAGTCGTATATGAAGTCGTCGGAATAATTTCAGTTAATTAGATGATTAACATTGTAATAAAGGACGTAGTAATTAAGCTTGCCGTATATTTTGCCTCTGACAGCATGCACACCTTGATATCCTGCAATTTATATTTCACAAAAAGTCTGGTCTGATGGAACAACGAATTGTAGCTGTGAAGGAATTAATGTCGTGAATTTGCTGGTAAAACACACTCAAGTCAATATGTACAGTTTCTCTTACACGAGAAATCAGTTAAGTTCCTTCATGTATTCTACGTGACAGGGATCTGGAATAAATTACTTAATTTAGTACAAAAATAAAAAGGGGTAATTTTTGAAAACGAGTATTTATTCTTTCAGTGTGTTTTACCAGTATACTCATAATTTAATAACTTGGTATTTAATCGAATATTTATTTAAATTTACAATCTTTCGTCTAGTGTATAATTTCTGCTTCATGATTTCTGTTAAATAATAATTTCAGATAATTTCCATAATTGAATTTTAAAGGAGTCTTTTTGTATTAGTAACCAATTTTTTGTTAATTTATTATCTTTCATTTACTGAAGAATTTCTGCTAAATAATTTCATCAACTTCATGATTTTCACTAAATTTCTAATTTCTATCGATGGTAGCTTTAAAAATTTGAACAAATCGCCGAGGTGTACGAGGGAATAAACGAAGCAACAGATTGAGAATTCCCAAAAATGTACACTCTACGCGTTCTTTTCAATTTTTTCCGCGAGTATATTCATCTCGATCGAAACTCGAATGGTTCATACGATACAGAGGGAAGATTCGTCGACGAGGCGAATCGAAGAACTTCGTTTCATGCGGTTGGTAATATATTCCGAAACGGGGTTGCCGGATTTTGATTGACTCTTTAGCGGACGGCGCTCCTCTCTCGATGGATTATTTCATTTCCGTCCGGTGAAAAATCGACTCGTTGCGCGTTTTACGTGTTTCGAGGTATACGAATTTTTGTATTTAGCCCACCGCTCTCTGCGTCACTATGCTCGCGCTTTATATCCGCTCGGAGGCGCTCCCACCGAACGATGAAAAGTAATTCCATTTTTTCCTTTTCATAACCGGAGGCAACATGGCAATAACGAAAAATGATTCGTATATTCTTTCATTTTGCAAGTGAATGCTAAGGTCTGTTGACACTCTTAGACGCGATGTAAAGATGTAATACCTGCTCTCACCTGTGGTGGTAACGATTTTCTTTTTTAATAAAGAAAATGAGAAGAATATTTTGAAATTAGTTTTGTCAAATAATTTAAGGACAAAGTTAACGGAAATTTTAAGAACAATGAATCTGTTATAGAACGATCACTTTTTTCTCTAAAGATAATTGAAAGGTGCCCATATCACTTTGTAAGTGGCAATTTTTCAGAAATTTAGATAACAATAGCGCGAGATTGTAAGTACCATTATACATAATTGTTGTTAATATTAGCTCTTTACAATTGGAAAAAATTCAAAAAATAAAAATTGTTATTTTTATTATCCTATTTCCCACTTTTGTGGTTTGCTGATCATGTGATGGGTTTTCTTTACCGGTTCATATCGTTGCTTGACATTGATAGTGACATATTTAACTCAAAAATCGTAAATTTTACAGGAAAAGTGGTTTAAAATTTGCATTTGACTAATAGTTGAATACTGATCGTATTATCTGATCTGCTCTTTGGTATGAAACTAATGAAGTTAGAAATGTACCATTTTAGATGGTAAAAATACTGTACCTATGGAATCTACTTGTGCAAAAAATAATCATAATTGACATTTTTTGACTTATACCACTGTCATAAGTTACAGTATTTTTCTCACTGGTTGTTTTTTATATATTTAAGTGAATTTGTGTATGTATCCTTAAAATTTCAAGATGGTTCAGTATGTTCTCAGTAGTGATACTAGCAACAGATTACGATCATTAGTACTATTGTTACTATTTCTTGGTTCCAGAGCTTTTTTAGTTCGATTAATAAAAGTGTGTATTATGTAATTTTTTGTGCGAAGTTTATACCATTCGATATCGCAACGTCAATTAGGTACGTTTCCTTTCCTTTTTCGTTAATAAGTGTGAAGTCTGGTCAGTTATACGTAACTGTTTTATCTCTGTGTAATGTTCTATCTCAATTTGTACCTTTTATTTTCGAGCGTGTCTTCAGGTGTGTATTTGCAGTATGTTGTGTGTGTGCTTGCATTAGTTGATTACTGTCATCGTTAGTCTTTTTCAAATTACCTTCTATCAATAAATGCACAAAATACTCATTTCTACATTTCATTTGCACACATACACCTGTACAATAATTGCACGATAATTAAGTACAACAAGTATCTTCATTTCTCACTTCTCCCAAAGAATTTCACTTTTCAATTCTCGAAACGTAATAGTTCGCAACCCTTCAATTTATCGCGAACTACCACTCCCGTTTCACTTTCAAAACCAACAAAAAAAAAAAAATACAGCATCTGCAATTATCTGTGCACCACTTTTCTACTTCCAGCACCCTTCATCAGCGAGAAGCACCGATAATAGCTATTATCGTGGGAGGCTCAGAACGTAACGCTTCCCAAGCCTTTGATCAGATTACGCAACGGGTGGCATTCGAAAGCTCTGAATTGTCTTGAAGCAAAACAAACCTGCGACCAACGAAAAAAAAAAGAAAAAAAAAGAGAAAGAACCTTCAGAACCTTCGTAGATTTCGCGATAAAATCATGTGGAATCAATTGAAGTCATTTGAACGACTCCATCTCGCGAGAGCCGCGTTCTTCTTTTGAAATATCTCGTGTTTCCATCGTTAACAGGAACCTCCGTGGCGGAGGATCTTTTGGGAACGGAAACTTCCTTCCGTAGACGCGTCTCGATTGATAGCAACAGCTTCAATCCTCGTGATTGATACTCATCGCGGTTGCCGTATTTGCGCGAGCGTCGACGGATCCACGTCTAATTATCTTCATTAAGTGGCGGTACACGTCGTTAAAATTAAGTAGGACAAGCGAGCAGCGGCGTTCTTCCAGGTATTGGATCTGCGTTTCCTTCATGCAGAACGCATCCGCGCCCAGAAGGTTGATGGAAAATTTCTCTCTTCTTATTTTGAAGGAAAGAACGTAAACCGAGGTTTCTTCGATAAACGTTTCGTTAATTGAAAAAAAAAATAAAAACTTTGGTGGAATTGGTTTATTTAATTATGGCTATGGGCAGAAAATTCGCGGAATAAACGTTGTCTTTTCCAGAAGTGTACAATGTATTAAAGAATTATGACGACTCAATCAAACGAAACACCCTGTAAAATGGTTTCTCCAATAAATTTTCTATTTATTAAGAAAAATAAAAATTATCGTGAAATTGGTCTATTCAGTTGTGGTTATAGATGGAAAAATCAAGGAATGAACATTGCCTTCTTTAGAACTGTACAATGTATTCGAGATTTAAGATGACCCAATTAAATGGATCGCCCTGTACACTTAACAATATCGACAATTAAGCAACCTCTCCGAATCAAAGCGTTCTCAATTCGACGTTTCGATTTCGTGGAGAAAAACGGAGTTCCATCGGAACGTCTGAAGAATAACAGAAGAAGAATTTGGGAACCTCTGTTCCACTCGTTCCCTCCTCGTCTTGTTATCTTTAAGCTTTTCGCCCTACCCACCTCCCTCCCCCCCTTTCCGTCCATTCTCGCATTGTGCTTTCTTTCATTTCGTTTCAGACTGATAAATTCTATCCTTCTCTCTCGGCTTCTCAGCCTGAACACTCTTATTTCTCCTTTCCAAGCTTGCTCCATTCGGCCTTTTGTTTTCTTATTTCGCCCTCCTTCTTCTTTTTACGGTCCCTTCCACCCTTTTTCGAGGCGAGTTCCCTTTCTTTCGTTTAGCCGGCCGCGCAAAGATACGCATAAACGATATCATACTTTTCCCACCGTGTGCCTCCTGTTCGTTTGTTTCCATTTATACGCATTCGTGCGTTATTCTATCTTTTTTCTTCTCCTCTCATTTCTCTCCTCCATTTTTCTTTTCTCTTCTTCCATACTCCTCCTCCTCGTTCTTCTTCTTCGTCTTCTTTTTTCCCCACCTTTTTTAACAACGCGAATAAACGCGCGCAAATTCCAGCCCGCCTTTACCCCTTTCCCTCCTACTCGTCTCGTCTTGTCGTTAGCCTCGTAATCTTTTATTCATTTCGCCGCCGTTTTAGATTCCTTTCTTCCGTTTATTTTATCGCGAGCGCATGATAGACGTTGTCTGTTTGCTGTTCCAAGCTTCCTTCGTCTCCTACGTCCTCCCCCCACACTCCCATCCTGCGAAGCTTTTTTCTTCCGTATTTCATGAGTCGAATCCTTTCAATTTCCTGGTCAATTCGTTCTCCGTCACACTTTTCAATTTTGATTCGTTATATCGTCTCGAGCACCGCGAGTCTCGATTCTCTTCTCCACTCGTGCGTTCTTTTCCTCTTCCTCCTCTTCCTCTTCGACTTTACTACTTGGATGCTCTCAGTCGTATCTCGTTATTCTTTCGGACACTTCTTCTCCGGATTATTTTCTTCCCTAACCCCGTTTGGCCTCTCCCCTAAATCTTCTTATAGCGCGACTCGTTACGTTTTCTTTCCACGGACCCGCGCGCTTTTTGTGAAAATACATCCGCGAACGATTCTACGCCTTTATTCGCCCTCACGCTTAGGTACAGTTCTGTGGTTTGTCTTTTTCGTTAATCTCGCGAGCTCTTCGATTTATTTGTTTCTATTTCGAGGATTTTCCGAGAATAACGTGTCCTCAGATTTTAGGGCTACTAATCCAGGATTTTCCAGAAATGAAGAGTCCTCAGATTTCAAGGCTACCAACCCAGGGTTTTTCAGAGATAAAAAGTCATCAGATTTCAGGACTACTAAATCAGGATTTTCCAAAAGTAAACATCGCTCAATTTCAGGGGAAACAACCCAGGATTTTCCAAAAATAACAGTCCCTCAATTTCAGGGGAAATAACCCAAGATTTTCCAAAAATAAAGTCTCTAAATTGCAGTAGTATCAACTTAGGATTTTCCAACAATAAAGATCTCTCAATTTCAGGGGAAAAAACCCAAGATTTTCTGAAAATAAAGTCTCTAGATTTTAAGGGAGCCAACCCAGGATTTTTCAATATGTCCCTAAATTTCAGGAGCGCGAACTTAGAATTAATAAAAGGAATCCATTCATCTACAACTGAAACTACCTTTAACGCATTCCTTTTTTTTTTTTAATTTCGACTTATACCATTTGAAAGAAAAACGTCTCGATTGATTTCCCATTCCAAGATTCTAAATTAATAATTTATAATTCTCCCTCACCCTTTTCCATT
>NW_017100710.1:1005978-1054330 GCF_001263275.1 Habropoda laboriosa | reverse complement strand
ACTCACTTTCTTTCTCCATGGCTACGAGGCAGGCTGGAAAAGAATATTAAAGGAAACGTCAGGATACGCGCTTTCATATTACGACGGCGTCTCGGGGTGCGTGCACGCGGTGCTGGGGTAGGCTTCGTTTCTGAAAGCGAGCGTCGCGAATTCGCATCGAAGGATATGCGAGCGTGGAATGAGTTCAAAGACCCCTGGCGACGAGTGCGTCTCCCTCCGCCATCCACCGTTTCCAGTTGAAATCGAAACGTACACGTTCGAAGTTGCAGTTTCATCGATTCCTATCTTCGAGCCTCTGTTAAATAGTCGTGGATGTAAACAGAAGAAGAGACGAATAATCTGTGTCTTTTTAACGAGATAAGTTTCGAGGAAATTTTCTGGAAAATTTAGATCGTGAGGAAGAACGAAGAGAAGGGTAAATGTAGAGGTTTCAGTGTTTATTCTGAGATTTTTATTTTTGAATTTTCAATTTAAAAATTTGTTAATTTTTATTGCTGTTTTATTATTGAAACAAAAAGGAAAGAAATTTTGGGTTCATTGTTAGACATGCTCGATGAGAATATTTCGTAAATGTACAGGGTGTCTCGCTTAACTTTATCGTCTGAAATAATTCTGCTATATTTAATATTTCAGAAAAATATTTCCTCGTAGAACTATCGCATAGTAGCAATAGTTTCATCGTGTTGAGAGCTGCTAATAAGATACAAAAGTTGTTAAATAGGATTCTATATTTTTTTGTCAGTACTTGACAGCCACGAATTTAACGACAAACGCTGAAAATCACTCTGTATATGTGTGACATTGTGAGGACACGATACTATAGATAAATAACTACCGAAGAGTTTTCTTTTTTAACGAAGTACAATAACTCAGAATAAAGCAACTACAATTTCATTTTATTTTTAACATTCTTCTTTGCGATTCATAGTGTTCGTTTAGAGTACTCTTTGCACAATAATAAATAATTTTCTGTATAATACAATATAATAATATAATGTAAATTACAATTCCACGAATTCAATAATTTTACTCGCTGTAAAAGATGAATTGAAGATTACAAACAACCAGTAGAGCCGAGATGAAATTACACCGATTACATCTATTCGTTCTAATGTTCGAATTACCGAGTGATCGTTTCTTTGGACACGATAGCCGTGATAATATGTTATCAAGATGAAATGTTGCTCGAAGCTGTCAAATAAATCTCACGATTCGCAGGGGTCCGCGGCTAGTTTTTCCTTTAAACGCCGAGGCGGCTCATGATAAGAAGTTCAAAGATTAATTTCGAGGGACGGAACCACTTCCGGGCAAATGATAATCGGATTAAAAGTTCGACTAAACCGTTGATTATCGGCAAGAAATGAATCACAAACGGCGGTCACGTCAAACCGAGTTAGGCTGCAGCTTCTTAAGGAACAAAAAATCGTTTCAAGGTTTCTTTTATAAAAATCACCTTTCCTAACCCTTTTCTTAACCCCTTTCAAAAATAAGTCATACTCGTGGCACGGATCGTGGTTAAGATATGACAAAATTTGCATTTGTATTTACTACTCGTCATAGTATTTATAGTATACAGGGTGGTCCATGCAATTGTTTCAAGTCATAACTCCGTTATTAATGCATTTTCGAAAAAATGCCAAAGGAGAAAGATAAATGGCTCGAAGAGCACTACATTTGTAGGCCCTTAGATTTTTTTTAAGTGCAACAGTGCATGTGCAATTAACAATTGCATCATTTCTTTAAATGGAAATGCATATTTTTTGTTGCACAGATCGATTCCTCTGCTTATTCTACGTGGAAAATTATTAGGGTACCATGGCAAGAAAAGTATCAGTCCTCGAGATATTTTCAATACATTTTCTTTTATTTAGTGAAATACAATCACAATTTTTCAAATTCTCAGTTTTCGTACTCCAGTTACGATACGTAAATTGCTACTGAATGATGAAATGCTTACTCGTACAAATCAGTTTCTGTTATGACAACAATGTGTTTACGTTTACTACATAGTCATGAAGCGTTTGAGCATCTGCTGCAATAAAGACATTTTTTGAAAATATCTCGAGAACTAATAATTTTTTTGCCATCGTACTCTAATAATTTTTTACGCAGAATGAACAGAGGAATCGACCTGTGTAACAAAAAATATGCATTTCCGTTTAAAGAAATGATGTAATTGTTAATTGCACATGCACTGTTGCACTTAAAAAAAATCTAAGGGCCCACAAATGTAGTGCTCTTCGAGCCATTTATCTTTCTCCTTTGGCATTTTTTCGTAAATGCATTAGTAACGGAGTTATGGCCTGAAACAGTTGCGTGGACCACCCTGTATAGTATTTTAACTTTTCTTCATTTAACCCTTTGCACTTGGAGGTCATTTTGCTGTAAAAAAAGGTCGCTAACTAACGTAGAAATTAACTGTATTATTTTATCTCAATGTTCGACGTATGGCGAACAAATTAATGGAGATCCATAGATCTTTCTGTCGTGATTAATGATTTATCAAGTGACAATTGTTTAATGTTGCTTCTCAGTCGCCGCTCGATTGCAAAGGGTTAAAACACCGAAGCTGTATGTAGCTGAGACAAACATATGTAGCCATGAGAAAAATAGCAACGAATAGGGTTAGCCACATACCTAGATCCAATGAACTTGAATTTTACCAAATATAAATTATAAAATTGTAAGAAATTGAGACAAACATATGTAACCATAAAAAAAAAAAGAAAAATCGTAAGGAAAACGGTCGACAATTTATTTAGGTTGCATATAATTTCTTCAAATCTAGTAATGATATTACTATTCTCATTTAGAATTTTCGTTTCCAGAAAAGTCCTACGATTTTACGTGGACAAAACTGCTGGTGAATTCAGACAATATTTTCAGAAAAATTTCAGAGTTTTAGAGAAGCAAAAAAATCAAAATATCCCAAAAAAAGGAAAAAGAAGAAGAAGAAAATGATGAAACTAGCGAAACAAATTATTCCAGTATCGGAAGAATCGAAAATTGGTAGCTCGACTTCTCCTCGAGCGTGTACTAGCAGGTATCCGAGAGAAATTTTCTCAAGCTGGCTAGGAGAATGGAAAATCAACGGGCGCCTTACGTCTTCGCCGGCATTGATTGAAGTTTGTCTTCCGTCAGGGAATCAAGATCGTCACGCCACTTCCGTTTCGACGGGGCCGTTATTCCATTACGCACGTCGCGTGTCAACTGTCGAATAAAGGGCAAACGAAAAAAGCAACGCGACTCGAAGGCCGACGCGGAACATCGGTCGGGGGATGCAGATGCGCCCGAGACAAATTTATATCCGGTGTCTTCGTCGATAGCTTCGCTTCAGAGCTGCTGAATTTGCCCGTCGAGGGTTTTATAAGTCGTTTCTTTTTTTCAGCAGAATGATAAGGATCTTTAGGAATGAATTGTTCAATTGAATTTTTTAAATAATCAATTGTTAATCCTGAATATGTCTGACGAGGTTTGACAAATCCAACGCCATAATTTTCTTTCTGCTCACAAAGTTCGATTTTACAATTTTTCATTTTTGTTTCTATCAAATTCTTTTCTTATTAAAAAATTTTCTATTAAGTTTGCTTAAGTGGGATATTCTGTACATTTAGTAAGTTGATTTAATAGAAATTTAATGAAAATTCACTTGCTACGTATTGTAAAGCTTTTTAGAACATACAGGATGTCTCGCTTGTAATGGTCATTCCATAAGTTCATGTCGAATTTTATACAGAAATTGAGATCATTCTATTAATTCATCAATCATTGATCAATACCAATTTACTTTGTTTCGATAAATTTATGCGATAAAAGTGTTAGTCGAAAGATTCTTAAAGTTGCTAATTATTTTCTATAAATTCCTATGTAACTTGCAATCTGTCCTCCTTATCTAAAATCTCTCATATACCAATTTTTCATTTTTCAGAGTGTTATCAAATATTTGAAGCTTCATATGCTTTCTAGTTTTTAAGCATAACTATAATATCCTATTGTAGTCATGTGTAAGTCTAAATTCTAAATCCTAAATTCTACATTTCTCTAAATTATTTGTCTCAACACTTTCACAGATAGTTTCAAACTAAAAGTTATTTCTCTCAGATATTCAAAAACAATTAATTAGAACAATTAATCTAAGGATGACAGTAATTGTCCCATACTTATCGTACTTATATTACACATGAATACATTTTAAGCAAACGATCGAAAGAAACGTTTGAAATAACGTCGAACATACTCAACACGTATCATCCCCTTGAACAAATAAAATCAACAATCAGAGCCTCTACATTATCGGTGCCATTAAACAGGACCATCTGTCACGCGGAACTATAGAACTGCAGACAGCAACGAAGAAGGGGGAACGATCGTTTTCCGGCTACACCGAAAATTCGTCGTCCGTCTGCACGAAGAACGGAGAAAGAAGCGGAAGACACGAGCTGGTTCGTGGGGCGAGAGTAGGTGGAGGTGGAGGTGGAGGGATTTGGTCGCGAAAATCTCGTGGCACGTGCTGATTTTCATGGAGGTGTCAGCCGGCGTGACGCGTGATTCCTCGCCTTCCAGCCGATCGAGCTTGGAAAACGTCCCGCGTTTAACCTCCCCCTGGCCTCCTCCTCGCCGACGCCACGAGCCTGCATTCCCCTCCACGGGGATATTTCCCTCGACCTCCCTCAGCTACGTGGATGTCTTTCCAAGGAGACCAGACACACCGAACGACACGACCCCGTCACAGAGAAATCGGCTTTCGAAAAAGCCGATTCGAGGCAATCGTTTTCGATACGTGTTCACCGACGTTTCGTGCTAGATCGTTGGAAATTAAAATTCTATTCCCTCCTTAAGGACACGACGTTTGCCGTTTTTCAATAATTCCTTTCTTACCGACCTGACAGATTTACGTGGCTACGGAAACGTGTGGAGACTCGGCGCTGTACGTTTTCCCTTTCCTTTTTCCTCGTTGCGATAGTCTGTCTTGGTTCGAGGGAAATTTGTGGTTCAGGTAGTTTCGGAAATTGATCGGCGAAGAATTTTTTCTGGTTTTGTAACACGTTGTTAACGATTGTATTGTTTATTTCTTAAAGTTTCTAACAGGCATTTTCAAAGTTTCTCAATTTTTTAAAATTCGATTTGGCAGTCGAAAAATCTGGAAAAATTCATGGATATGTATAGTACTGGGTACAGTGTCTCTGATTTTTTTCGTGCATTTTTATGCGACTGAATAAAAGAAATTGAGCTTCGACGTTCCGGTCTTGTAACTACCCTAATAGCGGAGATGGAGGGATGAAACTTGGCGTACAGAGTTTTATTTCAGAGGCCTATCTATCATAAGTTAAACACAATTCAATTCAATACATATCATAAGTTCAATTTGGTTTTACTTATTGACATTTATGAAAATACAACACGAAAATAACTTCTGTAACAATTTTCCATTTCAAAGGAAGAAGCAATCCTTAACCCTACACTAATCTGACGATTTTGCAAGATATTTTGAAAATTAAAAATTCTCATTTCCTTTTTGCATTGTTTCAAAGCCTCAAGGTACATCATAAGAGAAATTTAAAATTGATAAACTGAGATAAATTGAGCCTTTTTGATTTAACGTGTTACTTTTCCAATTTAAAAAAAAATTTTTTTTTCCAATTGTAAAAATAATAGAATGAAAATTCTTTAACCTAGGGTTAAAAGTAAGGAAAATCAGAAATTTTTCTTTTCTAGAATTCTCCGGATAATTCGACGTGCGTCGAACTGACGATCCTAATTTTTCCGCGTGTTTCGTAGGCTGTCGCGGCCGCTTGGTCGAGCGGCGTTGAAAGGCTTTTTAAATAAACCGATTACCATTCGCAGTGTCGTAATTATAAATGAAGCCCGGGCCGGCGCGGCGCGTTAACGAAAACGCGTGTCGTTCCACGTGTCGCATGCAATGCGACAGCCGAACGCACGCGAGCGCGCAGAGCCCCGCCATCCACCGGCCATTAAATCAAAAGCCATTAAACTAATCAACGTTACAGTGTGCCGGTGCTGTCTCACGCGAGTACGGCCCCCCGTTAACACTCTTCACCAGCGATTATGCAGCTTTGCGTCTTTTATCGCGTTGCTAGAATTAGCTTTTTCCTTTTTTCTCTCTCTCTCTCTATCGCGAGGAAATTGTCGAGTGAGAATTTTGCATTGTAAATGGGATTCGAGAGTGTAAAGAGAATATCTGATAGACTTAATGGATATTCGATTTGTCGCAGAATTAAAATTCTTTTTGAGTATTTTTCGCAATGCTGAATCGATATTAATCTTCAATATTTCATGTCTGCTGTATGTTAAAGGCGGGAAATAATTAATTTTATTACGCGAATGTCAGTTGAATTTGTGATATTCGAGCAAAATAGAAACTTTTCAAATTTCCCGAATGTTGTTGAAAAATTTTGAAGGTAAGGGACAATTTGTTTTATCGCGTGAATGTTGTTTGAACTTGAGTTATACAAATATTGGAAATTTTGCAAAATTTTGCCGAGTGCTATTAAAATATTTCAAGCGATTGAAGGAAGGAAACAATGGGGATGTCATTTGATAAGTGCTTTCTATCAGGTGAAAGCGGGACATCGAGGATGTCCAAGAACCGAAAGCGAGAAATGGAATTTCAACAAGGATTTAAATCGTTGCCGCGTGAAACACGTGAGGACATAGCAGTGGTGAAAAGCGAGACGGTAAAGTGTACTATATTTGCTTGGAAGAGATTTCAGGTTTTTAATCTGGGGTATTATATGAGATTTGCAACGCGTGCGGCACCTGAGAAACTTTGCTTGGTTAAATACATTGACAACGGAGAAGCTCTACATGAAACCGTCAAAAATTCGAAAGAAATAGCCAAAGAAATTGTGAAAATTAAATAAATTCTAAATCCTCAGGTTATTACAAGTTTTCGTCAAAATGTTCATTAGTCCAGTGCCAAAAATACTTAAACGTAGTGAAAAAAAAGGGGTTCAAAATATTATGGACAGATAGTGCTCGTCAAACGAAACAAAAAAGTCCTAATAAACAGCAGTCGAAAAATGAATATTTCCGAAGTTATATCGTTTTCTCTTTTTAAGCGAATGACTCGCAAGATGGCTCCCGAAACAAGTAAGCCATTCGCTCAAAAAAAGAATCCTTAATATCTCTGAAAATATTAACTTCTCGACTCACGTTCATTCCAACTTTTCTCTTCCATTTGATCTGTACTATCTATCCATGAAGCTTCGAACGAGAACGCACTACCTCCGAAACAGGTAGAAAAGCATCCTACGACCGTACAAACAGAGAGCTCTAACGAAAGACGAAGAAAAGAAGCAAACGAGTAGGAGAGCAGAGAGAAAGTATGGTTGGAGGAGGGTACAAAGGTGTATAAGGGGGTTGTATCCACCTTTCCTCGGCTATCGTCGTAGGTATTCGCCGTGAGGTACATCGGCATCATTAGAATCTACCCCCAGGTAGCCTCGCGGCTCTTTGTATTCTCCTCCTCGCCACTTTTTCCCCTCTCCTTTCCCTCGATTCACCCTGCAGATCGTCTTTCCGCCGTGTCCCCCTCGCGCCTCGTCACAGGAACACAGGGAGAATGGCGTCTTCTTTATCAATGCTTTGAAATCTCGATGCAGCAATGGATAAGACCGCGGATAAGAGGTGGGGTTGGTGGTAAAAGGGGGGGAGTGATTTCGCGGAGCAGACTCACTAAGTGCGGCTACAGGGGAGGGAGGGAAGTGTGGCTGGCTGGCTCCGTCTCGAGAAACGGAATTAGATTTGTTAAGAGCCTGGCCTGCCATGAGGAATTTCAGAGACGACGAAAGACCCGGGGCAGGAACGGTGTGCACACCTGCATCTAGCGAATAATAATGTCGAAGCTCGGTCCACTACCGAACACCTCTACCCTCCCCCTGTGATTTGCTTAATTTATTCGTAACGAGTAATCCTCGCGAGATCCTTTGTGTCTTCCGGAGGGTCGCCGATTGTTAAAGGACGACGCGGGGATAATTATCGATCGGAGATTTGGCTTGATCATCGGGCGAATGGAAATTAAGGTTTCTTTTCCTTGAGGGGTGAAGGGGTGGGTTGGGCGTAGGTATCGGAGAAGTTTGCGGATTAATTGAACGATCGCTCGTTCGTGATTGAAATTGTAGGATTTCGTTGGAGGAATTTTTGCTTCAGAAAGAAATTCTTATTTAGTTGCGCTCTGTAGGTTGGTAATGTGCGTTATTATTGATGCAGGGCTATGTAGGGATTCTTTTCTTTTCTGTATTGGAATTGTTGTTTGTCAATCCGAAGAGTGTAAATTTGAGAGATTCTTGTTTTTTATATATTAAAATTACTGTTTGGCATTGACAGCGGCAGAATTTGAAAAGAGGAAATTTTATAGGAGAAGCACTTTGAAATTTGCTATCGTATTTTTTATTATATGTGCTAATTCGTTGAAAATATATCCTTATAATTCTAAGGTATGTTTTATTTAAATAACAGTACACAGAAAATTGTGCATATATTAATAAAAATAATTGACTTTAACTCACACTTTAAGCTAAACTGTTCGCTTTAAATGTAACTTATCATTTCCATACTATAACTTGCCTAACTTATCTTTTTAAGGCAAAATAAGTGAAACCCATTATCTCGTGGTCGGTTCACAAATGAAAATGAAAAGAAGTACAATTAAGTGAAGATTATACTTAATATTGGACAGCGATTAAATTCCACACAACAGGATAACGAGCAGCAACATTGTTTCAAGCGTTTCTCAGGCAAAAGCATTTCTTCGAACCGCGTTCTCGGTTCTTTCGTTTCGCACAGAGGCTTCTGTCTCGGGCTGCACAAACTGAATTATTCGTGGGATATAACGAGTGCATGCATTTTCCAAGACAACGCTTTCTGCTTTCAGAAAGTGTTAATTAAAGGCTGGCAGTCTCTGTGTGGGAAGAAGAACGTACGCACGCCACTTTTTACATCTTTATTTCACCGTGAATTCACTTTTCAACTCGTGACTCGTTTTCTCTTTCTCGTCTTTGCTTTTCCCTCTCTCTCTCTCTCTCTCTCTCTCTCTCTCTCTTTGTTCCGCGAACTGGTCCCGCTAAAAGCGCTAATAATTTCATGCAGCTACAACGCGCATTCATTTATACTGCAATTAAGAAAATAAGCGAACAAACTGAGCTCCGCAAGCCTGTTTGTAATTCTGAATTTCGTCGCCACGCGAAACTCTTGGCCATTCGACGATCATTAACATCTGTTCCTAGTTAACTGAGCTGGCAAGCGTTGTCCCGTCGGAAAATTGTTTGGAAAACTATCTGGTTAGTTTTGTAGAGACTTTCTCAATTATTTCGGTAATTGTTTGGAAAAATTATGGACTCAAGATTGTTCAAATTATATGGAGAACTAGTTGGATAGATTTGTAGAGAATTTGCCAATTATTTAAATAATTATTTGGAACATTTATCGATGAAAGATTGTTAAAATAATTTCGATTAACTCGTGGATATTTTTGACATTTTACCTGTGGGAAATTATCTGAAAAATGTGTAATACAGTGGCTACTTAAAGATTTCGCCAAACGTGGGCAATCTTCATTTTATTTAAACTGAAATAGTGTTTGTTTATAACGAGTAGTGATGTATTTGCTATAAATTGTTTAAATTCAAACAAATATTTTATGCGTTAAAATATTCTACAGTTTTATCGTATTTCCTTTCCTCTCAAAGAAGAAGAAATTTTCAACACTAAATTAATCACTTGACCGATTAACTTGTGAATGATTAGAAATCCAACATTTCACATACACACGACCCAATATTAATTAATAACTCTATTTACGTGAAACCGTGAAATTGGTCGATCAGAATTGTCAAGTTGTATTCATTACCGTCGATTTTAATTATTTACATCAGTCATGTGAGAAAAATCGGGAATTCCATTGTACGACACGTGTCGAATCTATCCTCTACATCGAACAAAGGTGATTGTTAACTAAAGAAATTGCGCTTCGCGTAATTAACGAATCGTAATAAACATCAGATCTCTATATTTTTTCGCCAAGATCGCTGACGTTGACAGCCATTGAATACGAGGATCGAACATTGTTTGATTTTAGTTACTGTCATGTCTCGTGCAGGCTGAACAGACGTCTGCAACCCCCGCGCGCTCCATTAATTCCCGTTGTATGCGCACGCCAGTGTCTATCCCCAGACTTCGTCACTTGTCAGATAAAAAATGATGGATTCTCCATCGTTGCTTCGACTAATTACCGTAAACGCGTCTTTCTCTTATATTCTCAAACATTATCCGAGCATTTTTGTCCATTTTCATAAACATACTTACCACAGGTACTTAATTCTCCATTTGTTTCGTAAATATCTGTTCTAATCAAAAATTCTAGAATTATATTCTTCTTAGGTGTGACATTAAAGGTTACAATTATTGTACTTGAGAATTGTTCAGGGACTGTAAGTTTTGTCGAAAGGTTCCTAATTTCTTTAGAACTCGATTTAGTAACTCGTTCTATTAATTTTCATATAAATACTAATCAACATATCTTCCTTATGAAATTAAAAATTTGTTTGCAACAGTTTCAAAATTCATTTCATCAGTCAACTAACATTATTAAGTATGAGATCTTCCTTAATTCATTATTTCGTCCCGAAAAATTCTTCTCATTGAATTTTGCACTTTGTGCTTAACTTGGTATTTCGAACTTTATATAGGACGTTGTTGCAGATTAAATGTTGGAGGTGTTAATAAAACTTTCGACGTGTATAGTTTCAGTGAAAATATGATATTTATTATTTATAGCTTTGTCAAAAAACTGTTGCACTTCCAAATACGAGAAAGTTCATGAAAACGTTTTTCACTTTAGTTTCGTTAGTAAATTTTTGTTCAACTGTAAAGTGGCCAGTAGAACTCTTTTGAATTTCTGAAGCTCCTGAAATAAATTATTTAGTATTCAACGGCTGTAAAAATTATGTCATCTGGTGGTGTTAAACCTATTTTATCTGCTTTCTTTAGCTCAATAACCAGCATCAGGAGCTGCGCGAGAGCACGCTACCTAATTTCACACAAATTTCGACCGACTCAACCGGTTCGCAATATCCTCTCCACGAACGCGTTATTTCCCCAAGAATTCTCAAAATTCGCTCTTGTAACGCCAGTTGCAAATCAGTCGAGCCATCGACGCCCATGGAATTAAGTTCTACTTCGCGTAACACGACGACACCGTGAGCCACGTACACAGAGGACAGAGAGAGAGGGAGAGAACGAGTGGCCGAACGGTCGAAAAACAGTCGGTCACGTGGGTGTACGTGCACAAGAGGAGAAGCGGAAGGCCCTTTGCTTACCGGCCATGGAAGCAAGCCGTGGAACGGTGGGTAAGTATTCTAGCGTGTTTAGTATTCCGGTGCCATTTGATTCCTCGGCTTCGGTACGTGGACGGCATTGTTTTCGAGCCTGACATCTCACTAAGGCGAACAAGGAGGGTCGAGTTTCGTGGGAATTCGCCCGAGGAATATTATCGTGCACCCTTAACTTCGCTTTTCCCCGTCTGGTCCACCCGCTCTCTCCTTTTTACCTCTTCCGCCCGTTTCCTTTGTTCCACGTGTTTGTTTAACGAAAACCGCGTTGAAATCGCGCGGTAATTCTTTCGATTCCCAACAGTTCTGCTATATAGGTTTCCCGTGAAAGGAGCTGGTTAATCGTTCCTCTGGCCCCGACGGACGATAAATCTGTGCTTTTCTATGGTACAGGAGAGATTTCGGATGTGACAGAATTGTTTCGGTGTTAATTCAAACGGCGTGGAATAATTGGATATCGTCGGGTTGAGAAAGTTTGAGGGAGGGTGAGAATGCAGTGGCGAAGAAGTGTTGCGATGTATCAATGTACATATTAGGTGTACTAATTTAATTCGACGAATGTTCCTTACAAACGTTAATGGTTGTTCGTGAGAAAATTAAATGCCATTTTAACGTTCGAAATAATCTCTAAGAGAACAGGCTGTGTACAGGGTGACTACAATATTAAATTTAACTCTTTCGGTAGATATTCAAACTATTTCAGTAGATACTCAATCGTGGCTGCGATATCTTTTGCTTTGGACGTAAGTGTCGTTTTCAAGTTTGTTTCAGTAAATTAAGATGGAAGTACGAGGAGCATGAAATTAACCATTAAATTGAGATGAATGTACGCGAAAAGATGCCATATGAGTAAATTCTCAAAGTGCTTATAGACGTCGAGTGTAATGAAAGAGTTGAGGAGAGAGGATAAGTTAACTTCAGTTTGCCATTACTGATGCCCAATTCTCTTACATTCTAATGGGATGGGTTCGATTATAAGTGCAAATATTTAGTCTGCATTCTCGACGCTATTCTCGCGCAATTGTCGGAGTTTTCAATACTTCTAATAATGATAAACCACCATCTAAATTATTGTTTAACGAGAAACACTAATTATTCAATTAAAGTATTTTTAAACTATTTTCAATTGAAGTATTTGAAAATAAAATAGAAACTTTCTTTCATTATTTACACTATAAGAGAAACGGTTGACTTGTACTACTTGTTAATTCCGAAAAATTTCGAACGTCTGAAAAGTGGCTGACTTGCACTACTTACTAATTCTGAAAAAATTCGAACTTCTGAGAAATGGCTGACTTTCGCTGCTTACTGAATTCGAGAAATCTTAGAAAATTTTCGGGAACGAAGCTAATTAGTAAAGTCAACCATATCTTAGATGTCGAAATCTTTCAAGCGTTTGAGGAATGGTTGATTTTACTACTTGTTGAATTCGAGTTTAGAAATACTCGGGACCGAAGCTAATTCGTAAAGTCTAGTTCTATTGTCTACTGCTAAATTCTTCCTTCTCCACTGTCTGCTAAAGGTCTACACTTCACTTTTCAATACTAAACGTTCACAAATTAATTGTAAATAATCAGTTATTTAGGTTTCGAGTTTGGACAGTGCTAACAATGAGGTTCACGTATTGAATTGCTTTTTTCATTAACAAGCTCGGAAAATCTGCATTCCAAGAAAAATTAAAAACCAACCAAAAAAACACCTAATTAATAGCCAATAATCTTTAACGAAAACACGGCGCGCTTTTAAGCACTAATGTAAACCGATACGCGATATTATCAGCGTATCTATGTATTCAACGAAACGTTGTTATTCAATAAATTTTGAACACGGTTGAAATTCTCAAGCCTTGAATAACAATCTAAGCAATTCAACCCGCGAAAACCTGAAAAATTTCAAAGAAAAAAAAAGTACTCAATATCCCCCTTCGAACAAGTTTTCCAGATTCTCATTCACCATCCCAAGAGCTCGCCCTTCGTCCGATGCTGCATTATACTAATTCCCAGGGTCATGTAACTTCCGCGTCTCGGAGACATTAGTATAAACCAGGCAGGGTCGCCGCGAATGCTAAATCTTGCCGCGCGCGTACGTGCACCCCTCCAAGGCTTGCTAACCGTGCCCATCGACGTGAATTCACGTTCCACGGCTGTGGCTCGTTGGAAACGCGTATGTTCTCGCCACGACCGGTTTTGCCTTCGAAAGTTGTCGCGGCAACCAACCAGACACCACCACCAACGCCCGTTACCAGCTTCCTCTGCTTCTATCGTGAGGTTCTCCTAGGCTGCCTCTGTTCGCCGATTAAACGCGAGATTAACCTTGCGACACGAGCACGCCATCCCCGGTTCCTTGATACTTTAATCTTCGACGCGCGCGCCGGGCCGCCTTTACTTTTGCCCACCCCTTCCAAACGACGGGAATCCTGGTTTGCCGCGTCCTTGGGGATCAGATCGATCAGCGTCGGATGCACTAGAGCCACCGGAGGCTACGCTGGACCGATAAGGGTGGACGTGGCTGGATCGAATGCAAAACGAGTCGTTTCGATGGCTTTTCTTTTGCTATTTAGTTGTTTACTTTTCTTTTCCTACTTTTTCAGGGGGATTGGTTTGGGTGTTTGGTTGCTTCGGTTCTTTGAAAATTGACACGTTTTACTGTTGTATCTAGCATTATTTTTTCACGGATAGGAGTTCACTTCTGGGATCAAATTTTTCTATCTAGTATTGCTCTATTATAACGGCAATAGAATGTGACGATTTTCGAAGCGCTATTGTGGGATACTCGGGTTAATTTGAAATAAGACACTTTTGTTAAAAGAATATCTGTATAATGTAATTTCTTAATTAACAGCAACGAGTAATTTGCCGTCCTGATTGCAACAAAGAATTCACTGTCCAAGTTTAGTTATTTAAAAAAAGTAAATACACACAACGATAGCAGACATTCAGCGTGCAATGTCCCAGAAAAATATTTCAATCACCATTTAAACTGAAGGTAGACAAACAAGAATTATGCAATTGTAATGTAATATATGAGAGTAACATTGCAATCGTACTGACTGTACTAAGATACACATATCAATGAATCACTGAATCTGAATAAATTTCTACGTTACTCTTCGATATTGCGCATACTTTGGTGTGTCATAATTGCATAAACATCCACAGTCTACTCACGCAATAAATACAATCTCTCCACTTTCTGGCTCGAATCGCAAATACAAAATACCGTATGATTTCGAACTTGCACACATTCGTACAAACTTTCCAATAATTGAAACGCCAGAATAAGAAGAAGAACCCTATCCAAATACATTTTACACTCTCAATAACTCCAACTCCTATTCACCAAACCCACCTTATCTTCACATTTCTCGAAGAGGCACCCTTCCAAAAAGTCCCCCGATACAACAGAAAAATACAAATAACTCCGTCGATCTCCACGCAGCCCGACGTCACCCCTCCCGAAGAAGAAGTCGCCGCCTGAAGGTAAGGGGTGGCCACCCCTACGACGCAGTGTCCCGTCCCAAATATCATTTTCCCCGAGAGCTTCGAATTCATCGTGGCCCGATACGAAGAAACTTGGCATGAGAAACTGCCAGCGAAGAGAAAGAGCCAGCAGGTCTCTGGCATCTCTGTAGTCCCGTTTGAAAAAGAAGAAAAGGGAGACGAAACGGCGACGACCCAGCAGACCACGCTCTCACGTACACGGAATATTTCCTTCTCCCCGACGCGCGAAATTCGGGTAAACAGATTCTCCGTGCGGAATTCGCTGGATCGATAGGCGACGCGCCCCTTTTCCATCCCGTGTGGACCGGTCGAACGGCGAAAGCAGACGAGCTAGCTTGTTGTGATAAGGAAGCCGGACTTAAGGGAGAGGACCGGAGGAACTACTGACACGACGTATCGTGGGGTGGAAAAGAAAGAAATTTGAATGTGTCGAATTTATGGCGACGTCTGTGATATTCGAAATACGGCGTGTATGATAATTTTCAAATACTGCAAATATGGCGAATTTTGTACTGTTTCAAATATGGCATACTATGGCAAATATGGTAATTTTTGAGTATTGAAGATA
The DNA here is from genome assembly GCF_001263275.1 of Habropoda laboriosa. Lineage (NCBI taxonomy): Eukaryota > Metazoa > Arthropoda > Insecta > Hymenoptera > Apidae > Habropoda > Habropoda laboriosa. The sequence continues at coordinate 1,038,914 of NW_017100710.1, read as the reverse complement.
TGGCAAGTTTTACACTTAATGTTCATTTTTAAGTTATGAGAGTTTTGAGACCTGTATGGTCTGGATTGTTCGAATTAATGATCCAGGCTACTGTCTTTACAATTGTGTCGAGTTGCTTTTGAAAATTTGCCAACAATCAGCGTGTCTTTTGAACCCTGATAAAGTTAACTGCAACGGAACACAAAAACAATTAAATTCGGAAGACTCGATTATTGATTCTTAAGTAGTTCGTTAAATGTGAGGGTGTTAGGTGCTAACAAATCCCTTTTGGGAGCTCGTAAAAAATTATGTGATTCGTGTGTAATATTGAAATTAATTTACCATAAAGTGGTGTGTAATATGCATACAAGAAATTGTGTCAAAATAGCAACTAAATTAAAGACGAATATTAAAAAAGAACTAATGTCGATTTTGAAACTTTCTCGTACACAGACAATAGGTGCCTAGATTTATGTTCCTACATATTTGAACGAGAAATATAATATTACATTTTTATATGAAATGCGTAAAAAAATTCGATTTCGTAATTTTTACAATTTCTATTTTTTTCTGCCCCACTGTGCAACGGTTGGAAGGACAGGAGAAAGTCGAAAGGAGTCGAAAGAGTAGGTATGCAGCCAGGCTGAAGGGATCATAGAGGGTTTGGAAGAACGGAGGAATGAGATTAGCATTGTTTTGGGACTTTTCGGTGCTGCTAGCCAAGAAATTGTGACGTGAATACTTGGAACAGTTGTTCTTAGAGAGTAGTTAGATGAAAGTGTGTGTGTGTGTGTGTGTGTGTTTGAATACGATTCTCGTGGATTTTTATATTGAGGTCATTGTTCGAATTTCTCTATGCTGTGAAAGGATGCTTCAAAGAAATATCAACACATATATGGAGAATTTGCATATTTTCCTTGCAAAAGAGAAGAAAATTCCAAGAATGTGTTGACAACGATAGTAAACAAATGGAGACTTGAGACCTCTAGAGTGACACCTCTGTCACTCTAAAAAAATTTCTTCCACACAAGTGTCAAGATTATTTAAAAAAATACTATATTCCGCTGTTACCAAGTAATCTGTGTACAATGGTTTCTCAAACGAAAATACAGTCGATCGTAGGATATTTTTCCATGCGCCAGCAAAAGTTCCAAATAGAACGGGCAAAATGCAGATTAAAATCTGGATCAGATAAGAGAACAGAGGTTGTTCATACAAGAAAGGGAGGGTTCTCAGCACGTAGAAAGAAGCTTTGAAATGTTGTTCTGGCTGGAAGTCGAAAGGAGGATGGGTGCAGCCCATCGTGGAGTCCGGTTGGCGCCAGTTACAGCGAGACGGAAAGGCGCCGTGCGTCGTTACTCTGGCGCCAGATAGCTCTTCGGCTGTTCTCCCGTTTTGCAGACCCAGTCTCGTCGTCCCCCTTCGTCGATCTTCTTCCACGAGCTTTTGTCCTGCGGTGCTCGACGGCTACCGTACAGTCCTGTGCAGAAGCTGCGGCTTCAGAAATTGCAGTTGACCGCATTTTACTTTATTAAAGGACCAGGTACAGTGCACCACGTCGTGAAGTTCTTTTTAAGAATTTACATTTGCGTGTTTAAACCGGGATAAATGTACCGATAAACGAGCCACTTCTTCTTTGTCATATTCAACGTTTATCTTTAAGTTCTTTCTGTGTTTTTGCTGGATCTTCGTGCAGGTAAATTTTGCCATTCTTCTCGTTTACGAACGTCAAGATTGAAGTTATTTTGTTTGAAATCGATAAATGTGAGACAGTTTATAATTAAAAATAATATCTCGCGGAAGTGTACATAAAAGTCGAAAAGTAGACGTTTTTGTAAAGCATCTGCTTCTTTCTATTAAGAAAAGGTTTATCTTGGTAAGAAAAAGAGACATATAAAATGACGGCTCATAGCACACTTCCGACGCTCACTTTAATTATAAGAAAGAGCCACTGTCGCGGGGATACCGAACAATTACAAGACAGAGTTTTATAGTATGAAGGCGTCTCGTGTTTTAAAATGACCTATTTACCCCGCTCTCCCCACGAATTCCGGTGACTTCTAAATGCCACTCTCATTATCCAAGTAGAGCCGTGCTCTCAAACTGCTTAATTCTCTAATGTCAAAACCTCTCGAGTGTCACTTTACGTGGCTTTCATTGGCTGTATAAAACTGATCTCATTTTACAAGAATTTCGTCGTGCGATATCAACATTTGTCTGTTAACAAATAGTTTTCAAATTAATTCCTAAAGTAGAGTGCTTCAAAATAGTAATTCCATGTTTTATCCCATATTTAAATTTTTAAATATTCGAAGATTGAATATATTTTTAAGCTAAAATACTTCGAAATTTTCAATTTGACGGGGTAATTTGATATTTTATCCCGTATTTAAGTAAGCAGTGGGAAATTATTACAGCAAAGATTCAATATATTCCTAACAAAATTAAATTACCTATTGGTCTGTAAAGTTCGAATTCACTGTTAATTTCAATTCTCCAAAAATTGTACATTTTAAATCGTCTCCAAATTTTCCGAAAGAATTTACCGAACACCTAAAGATGTTACATCGCACCGTGTTCAGGATATAATATCAACGGTGTTGAAAAATGGTGTATTCGCTAGTTTTCACTTTGCCGCAACAAACACGGTTCTCAATCCCGAGTATCGCCTCCGAAACAGTGATGTAGATTTAATAAAGAGCCACGCGGTACAGTGTACGCGTGCTCCAGGGGCGGCATTTGGGAAAGATCGAGTGGAAAAGAAGGAAGCACGTCGTAAATGTGGCGCCAGATACTTTATATCCAGTTCTTTACAGTGGCTGCTCGTATTCGGTACAGTGCGTCGCGAAATTTTCGTCCTGGCCAATCATATGTTTGAGACATTTCGAGAATTGTAATTCTCCATTTCGCTTCGATTTTACGATTGAAATGTTATTGCTCGAAGAAGAATAGAATATTGAATTAATCCTCGTGAATGTGTTGCAATTTAGAAATATTGATCGAGTCTTTGTAAATATATTTTAATTTATAATTATTGCGGAGGCTTTTGTAAATGTATTTTAATTTATAATTATTGTGAATTTTTATCTGTATGTATTGGGTATTTTTTCGGATAATTTCAGTTAAAATAATGGCCGCAATAATGTAAAGAATGAGACATCCAAGGAATAACACAAATCTCTATTGGTTGTAAAAGAATCTACAGAAATACGAGCTTCATAAATCTAATTGCTTTTTGTTCGAGATTATTGATCTCCTCTTGTCTAACAAAATTATACATTACAACTGTTATTCCTATCAATTGTTGTAGCTTACATTGGCACAAATTCAATTGTATTTAATTTTAACGTGAAATAATCATATTTAACTTAACCTCTTCAGGGATACCGACACATATGTGTACCTTTAAATTTTCCGAAAATTCCAATATTTGCCATAGAGCAAATATGACAAACACAATCTCCTAAGGAAAGTAGTTTAATTGCTATCGATTTAACACGAATATACATGTAACTACATAAAACATTAAATCAATTTTTGCTAACTTTAAAAACAATCATCCCTGAAGAGGTTAAAATAAATTCGACGAGCATATTTAAAACCGAATAGAAAAACCTACAATCCAGAAACCTGCTAATTCTAACAATACCTGTAAAATATTATTTGAAAACTACGTGATACGAAAATTTCATCAAAATCTCTATCGAACGTAGCGAACACTCGAATTCTACTTCAAATTGAAGCCAACGAAGATTTACCAGCTTCTTCGTGTAAATTCAGCAACGCAGACTGCTCAACTAATTTCCCGTGTAAAATACAGTTAGCGATTTTCAGCTGAGAAATGGAGAATGTCTAAAAGAACACGTCAAACAAGAGAATCAGAGTAAAGGACCGTTACACGTATACCGTGCATCAGTGAACCATAACAATTCACCGATGGCATTAAACATTCATCAGATGTACACCGGTAGCTTCCTCCAATTACGATTCTACGTGTTGCCCGGCACAATAGCGTCAGATCGTTCCGAGTCGCCGTGAGTCGATTCACGGGGACTCACGTCTCGTCCGATAAGTGGCACAGAAGCCCCTGTAGGAACACGTTCGCGTTGTATTTCACGGTGAACAATTGTCCCTGTATTAGGACAGCTGTCCCAGTAAGCTAGTACACAGGCCTGCTATACGATTCGACGGTGTTCATAATTCAGAAATATCCGTCGAACTTGCTAGACACCGGACAGAGAGAGAAAGAGAGAGGGCGGGAGGGAAGCTTAGGACCGACGAAAGTTCGTGCATTTTTCAGAGGGGAAACGTCGCGAGGAGTCGGGCAATGTCAGCGCAGCGGTTCGAAAGGAGCATGACACTGGCTGAAAGCTGGCCAAAGTGTCGGTTAATTTATTTAATATGTGCAACGTGCTGGAGTAAGTGGATTAGCCGACGCGGAAGCGTAGCGATGAAAAGAATTGTTTGTAAACATTTCTTTTTGTCGCGCGTGTATTAATTTCAGTGGTTGGAGAAGTAGAATTGAACGATTGTTTTTGTTGGTATTCGTTGGTGGATCTTGTGTGAAGATTGTAGGGTACGTGGTAATTTGTAGAGACGAAGAATAGGAATTGTTTGTACAAGGTTGAGTCAACGATTATTTCGAACGAAGCTAGAACTTTTTTTAGTCATTCGTTCGTGGATTTTGTGTGAAGCTTGTGGAGTATGTGACAATTTATGAAGATGACGAATAGACGTTGTTTGAATAAGTTTGGGTCAACAATTGTACGACACAAAGCTGGAACTTTTGAATGATTGTGGCAATTGTGTGGTACTTCTTTCTATTGATTTTGTAGGAAGATTGTAGAGTATGTGGTAATGGTAGATTTGCTCTTATCTGAGAGAGAACACTATAAATGATGCGTGTACCTATAGACATCACTCATACTCTTTGTTTTCAAATTTCCAATTTTACGAAGGATCAATTAAATTTCAATTCAGGAGAAACACACACGCGACATTTAATTCTTCGTTCAAAATCGTTAAATAGAATTACTTTCCAGCACACGAATTGACATTTCTAGAATTTTGTAAAAAGAAGTCTAAAGTTTGAAATTTCCTGGATATTTTCCGACTCTCCTCTGGGTGTTTTAGTATTAACAAAAATTACCTCATAAGAAACAGCGATAAGCAACAGAATTAACCGAGCACGGGTCAAGCCCCGTAAAGGAGGCTTTCCTCTGCGATCCAGCCCGTTAATCCTTGTGAAACCTAATAGAAGGATCAAGACTCCGTTCGTTTAAAGCGTCGCTAATAACGCCCGCCTACAAGAGGAAGCGTTTCCGAGTAGCGTCATAATTATTTCGAACAACACTTGCTGCCACAATTAAGCGTGGCGGCGTAATAAGCGCCGCTTCGTTATCCATCCGGAAACGTGACTTTTTGGGTTTTCGAAACTACCCTCGAACTTCTCGCCGGTTCAACGTGTAGTGAACTACAACGAAACAAGGACGAAAAACACAGGGGAAAAAGAGAGAGAGAGGGAGAGGATAAAAACGATGTTTCAGGAGGAAAGAGTAACGAGGATTAAAGTGCGAGTACTCGTCAATTATGAAACGCTTCTCTCTCTTTCTCTATCGGGGAGGGGAGAATTGCGGCCCATTAAGGGAAGCGTTCGTTCGTTCGTTCCACGTGTTCCAAGCGAAATTTTCCAGAGGCGGCCCGTCGCGTGGCGAAAACAACCGACGTTCGCCCGATTGAAATTTCCGCGAAATACGTGGACAAAAATTCCTCGCGGTGCGCGATTCATGATTTTCCGAAATGGCAAAATTTCCAATTCATTAACGGACCTCTGCAACGAGTCGCAGGATCGCGTGCTGTCGAATTTTTTCCTACCCTCGCCCCACGGTTCATCACGACTCCGATGCTTCCAATTTTTTTTTTTTTTTCACCGATTTCCCCCTTTTTTTGTCGACCTTTGACTGTTTCCATTTAGGCGTTTCAATTGATTTTTAACCTTTGGAATGCTAACGAACGATGTATCTCTATGTACGTGTTTATTTTTCTTTTTGTAGCACAATAACGGAAGATTTATATATCGTAAGTATTGTAAAGGATTCGTTTGTTTTAATAATCGTGCATTTACACGTAAGAATACCTGATATTTGTCTAATAAGAATAAAAGAGTAAAGACCTAGTTTCCATTTCACCCTGACAAATTGAGTGCAATAATATCACAGATTTGGAGGAACGAAACAGCGAAAGATTCACGTATCCTTAATATTGCAAAAGCTTCATTAAGATAATGAACTGAGATATACAGTGTGTCCAGTAAAAATTTACAAGTAAGGATACCTAACACTTTTCCAGTAATAATAAAAGAACGAAGACCTAATTTCTATATGAAAATTCTGATTATTCCACAATCAGCTTTGAAAAGTTGAGTATAACAATATCAGAGATTTGAAGATACGAAAGAAAGCAATATTTCGCTTTCGCCGCAGCTTCTCCCATTGAAATATGTCTTCGGTCACAAGCGCCAGATAATCCTGCAAAGAACCCGGTTTCGATAAATCGAAAGCCACCATAATAACCACCGTTTCTTCTAAAGATACCATTTTATTAATTATTTCGTTACATGGGTATCGCGGGTAGCGACAATAAATTAATAGTTGCCATCGCTTCTTCGTGCTGAGCGCAGCAAGAACAGTTTGAGAGATCGAGCTGAGCAAGCGGCGTTTTTGTTCAACGATCGCCGCTTTCTCTCAACAGCCGCGACAAATCGGGCTATACAGGAATTCGAAACGTGCCGTGTTTCATTGTTTTCATCCTCGTTTCGTCTCTTTTCGTCGTGCACCGACGACACGTCGAAATAGTGGCCCCTTCCAGCGGCACGAACGTTGCTGAATTTATGAAAGCTCGCGATTATCGATCAATCTCGGTTGAATTAACGGCGAAGAATTATAGTGACGATATTTGCAGAAGAAATGAAGATGTCGTTAGATTGAACGTTCTTTCATTTGTATGGTATTTCGGGGAAGTGTTATTTTATTCCTAACAGTTGCTGAAATTGTAGGATTTTCAATTATTGGAAGATATTTTGTCGTTTCAATTACTCTGGGAATACAGTAGCATACAGATGTTACATGCAACAAAAGTTGCAAACCCAAAATGTACCGCCAGTCACTCACGTTACGCGTTAAATTCTCTTTTCGTTAAAATTGGCGATGATAAAATTTCAGAAACATCGACGTAACATTGTAAATAATGAAATCTAAGGAACGTCGACTCACAGTAAGAAAGTACAAAAAATTTCTGAATATCCTGTCCTACTTTTTCGGACAATAGCAGTATCTTTTCTTAAGCTCGTCGCTTGAGCTTGGATCGCTCGTCGATTCTTCGCCGCAAGATGTTTCGAAGATTTCAGATGCCTGGATCACGCGACGCCGAATGGAATCGAAGGATCGCTGACATAGCATGCATAACGATACCGAATACGGTTCGAATGCTTTGAACGGTCTGAATGCCTGTAGCCAGATCGCTAAGCGCAACCGTAGACCGATCGCAACGACGATTTGCTCCAACTTCGTCGACCATGATCGCGAAATTTCCTTTAGAGCGTAACCGTAAACGTCGCGGAAACAACAGTTTACGAGACCGCTTTTCTCTTCAGACGCGCAACCATTGACAGATGAACAATTCCCAATATCCGAGTTTAAATGTACCAAAAAAAAAAAAAAGAAGAAAAATCACTCTAGAAAAAAGTGTAACAAAAAATTCTCATTGAAAAATAAAATCCTTCCACAGGAATACACTGTTTTCTTTCGACGGAAAATTTCACTGAGAATTTTCACGTGAAATTTGTTTTTAGAAAAAATGATCGACAGGTTCTCGAAAGTTTCCTCTGCTTCTTTCTCGTTTTTTTTTTTTTAATTTGGGGAAGTGAAGAGTGTATTAATCGAGAAATTAATAACTGGAGTTGCCTCGCCGGTGAAGCAGTTCATGTTGTTCGCGTTATTTTCTAAATACATCCTGCACGATGTTTCCCGAAGGGGATCAATTTTTCACAATTCTGCTTCGTACGTAATTTAACATTCATCAGTTCAGACGTGTGCGCACACGCACATACGCGATGCTTTCGAGCTTGAAAAAGGAAAACACGTCGAACGTGAAGTTCCACGACTTCCTTTTTTTTTTTCTTTTTTGTGAAAGGTTAAACGAGAAGAAGTGTAATTTGTAAAAATAACGTGAAGTGGTATATATTGACGTTTCGAGAATTTTCTCCCTTATACCTTTTAGCGAGATAAAGGGAGAGAGTGCAAGCTCTAGACAGCCCGTAAAAATAGCCCAGCACTTACCAATGAAACAATTCGTCCCACCGGTGCAAGCAGCGAAGTGTGATAACACCATGAAACTTTTACGGGTAAATAAAGACCACTGCACGAAATAACGTGGCCATCGTAAAATTTTTACAGCTTAGAAAAGGGGACCTCTTTTTTTCTTTATAAACTCTCTCCCTCCCCCTCTCTCTCGCTCTTTCTCACTCTTCCAGGAGTCCCACGAGTGTCTGACAGTTTTGATATTTCGACTGGGCGATGGTCACGTAACCAGCTCCACTCGTCGTTGAACTTTCGCTATTTATTACCGGATGTTAATATAATTTTAACATTTTTTCGGATTAAACACTCGCAGATTTGATTACCAAAACATTGAAAATCGGTGCTTGCAGAGTTTTATTATTCATTTTACTGCAGCTAGGAATTATTTCAAGTGATTTTAGATTTAACACCTGGTATAGCGAATTTTGAATACATTGCACCTTGAGCTTTCTGGTTTTAATGATTTTTAACTATGAGCTTGCACGTTTTTGTTTGATTTTAGACTCAATATTTGTATGTTGAGTTTGGTGAAACGCGAGCTCGCAGGTATCACTGATATCCACAATTGAGCCTTTGCAAGCTTGTTTATTTATTTTAGATGTAACACTTGCACAATCGAATTATGAACACGTCGAGGTCTGAGCTTTGAATAATTTCTGAATACGAGCTTGCAGATATAAAATTCATTTCATGTTTCAAGCCTGGAAATTTAAGTTCTGGGATGATTAATATCTAATCTTGTTTGCTACCATTTCCCAACCTGAACTTGCAGGTTTATAATTGACTTTCATTCGAAATTACCTCGCGTTAGTCTGGTGGACTTTTAAGACATTCGCAGAATTTAGAATTTTCATTTCCTGTTTGCATTGTTTCAAAGCCTCGAACCACGGAAATCTGATTTTTAAATCTGAAGGTAAGAGGAGTTTAAAGTTGATAAGACGAGATAAATCGAGCCTCTTTGATTCAACGCGTTATTTTCCCAATTCTAAAGTGAAATTGTAACAAAGAAAATTCTGATTTGTCAGATTCCATCAGACTAACCCAGAATTAAAAACTGAGCTTGCAGTTATCAACGAAGCGATTTTCACCTGACAATTCCTGTTAAACCCGTTCTAAAAGAGATCAAACGATCCCAAGGGAAACTCATAAACAGCAAACAGTTGGGGATGTGTACGTCTGCACGGTAAAGAAGCGTTAAAAAGTGAATTTGAAAACATAACCCGGTATCGTGGTTCGGCTCGTTAATTAATTCGCATCCCAGCCTCTCTATTCGATTTTCATAATTTATATATAACTCTGAGCTTTTTCACGCGACTGTTACAAGTTCCCCACCGGATGGTGTTAATTTATTCTCACAGCTTTTAATTGGCCCACCCCGTACCAGTTAATATCGCCGGGCCAGCGGCCCCGTTTTTACAATCGTTGCAATATTATTTAGCGTTATTTTGCATAGTAATGGCACGGTTGTTTCCACCGCCGTCAAAGTTACGACGTCTGTTAGTTTACTGAAATACGAACGGAAATGGCTCGCGGAACGGCCCGGTTCGTTTCGATTGAAATGTAAAATTCACGCATTGCCGCCGCGTGAATATTGCCCGTTCTTCGCTCGCAAGCTTCGAATTTCCAGACCTTTATTCGCCGGTCAAAAAGCTCGAATTCCACGGCTAGGCGACCAGCAAAGAAATTGGAAGGAAGTTGCGTTGTTCGCGATGAAGCAACGGAGATGAAAATAAAAAATGGACGTTTCCATTAGAACGTTAATATGCTAATATGTATTTTTGAGCAGGTTCTTCCGGATACTTTCAAGGAAATTCCACGCTGTGGTATTCGATTTTTCACAGTTTCAACACGGAATAACACTAACAGTGTTTGTGAACACCGTGTTAATCTCTAATTTATCACGCTGCCCTTTTTAGCTGAAACATTTCATATACTAATTTTTTATTTTTCAGGATTTTTTACGACGACGAAAATGAAACAGTTTATTTATTGCAGTAACTTCTCGAAATAGCACTTAAACGTAGTATTTTATTTGAAGGATACTGAAAATAGTGTGGTTCTATTTCGAAATATTTTATTTATTGTTAGTAATTAAGCGAGTAGCCTAAGCGATGAAAATTTCGAGCAATGCAGGTACTTAAATACTTTGTTACATGCGAATAGTCGTACTTGAACTAAACGTAAATTTACTTTGTCAAATATTGTGATCTATTGGGTTCCAATAACATTTTCTTTCTCAACTCTACTTCAGGTAGTTAGAATAAAAGTATTTAATTTGCCCGAAATTCTCCTTCTATTTAAAATATCATTTTATCCAAACCGTACAGCGTATCCTATTATTTAACCCTTTAAACTATAACAACGTGTCAGAGATTCTGGCGAGGATGTGAAAAAAATAGTTGTATTGGTATGAAAAATTCATTGAAATCGTAACTTTCGTTTTAATTTCTAAGGCAGAGGATTACCGAATGTAATTAATCTGTGACAGATTAGCTTTTGTTACCTGATACAGTACCGAAACACTAAACGACTCACACTTAGATGCACAGTCAGAAAAAACCTTAGGTTAAGGGGTTAATCTACCATTTCAAATATTATTCGCAAAATTTTACTCAGCTCTCTAAAATCACCCACCGAACCCGGGGCGTATACGAAATTCCAAATTAACAACGTCAAGAGAGAAAAAAAAAAAGAAGAAAAATCGCACAAAGAATAGCGGCGGCGTTCTAATAGCGCGAAATTATTCAACCATCGACTGTTATCGAGTTTCGATGGTCGTCCGTGCAGCGAAAGGAAGCCTCGAGCCGAATAAAGGAGGAGCGAGGAGGATGAAAAGGAAGGCAGGATGGGGGCAAGTTTTCGCGATGCCTCGACACACAATAAAACTCCATCGATTTTCACTTAGAGAAAAGTCAGCCTCCTGTGCCTCCCCTCCCCTTCGCCGTTCTTCCTTTTACATTTATTCGAGTTATCTTCGTTTGCTTCGTGGCTGGAGCCCGCGAGAAAAACCGTGGTCGTCCGTGTCGAAAGCTCTCTTATATCAAGCCGCCGTTTCGGTCCCCTTCATCCCTTTAAGAAACGCTTCGACGACTCATTGGCAGCGGTTATCGCGCGCCTTATCTTCCCGGGTTATTTATTATTACCGCGAGGATGGGAACGCGTGCATTAAATTTCCATTAACCGCGCGTTAAACGCCGGCAAATCAACGACACCGGTTGCGTAATTTATGCACAACCGGTGATTCCTTCGACATCGTAGACGGAACCAAGCTTCGCCGACTCTCTGTTGTTATCTACGCCGCTACACCTTTTCTCGTTGCCTCTTATTAAGCTCCTCCGGGCGATTTTTCACGGAGATAAAGTGTCGGGAAGACGTTTAGGTCTGTTGAGCGATAAGCGTTCGTTGATGGTGATACTCTTCTGTCTTCTTTTTTTTTGCGGGAGATTCGTTTCGTAGGAAATTTGGTGTGCCGTTTCGATCGTGTTTCTGGAGTGTGTTTTATAGTTTAGAAGGGTGACTGTGACTTGATGGGAATTTTTTGTGGGTTATCAGGAGCTTGTAGGTTTTACGTTCTTTTTTTTAGTAAGGATTGCAAATTCTGTCCTCTTTTGAATTAAATTTTCAATCTTTTGTTGATCCTTTTGAGTACTCGAACAGGAGTGAATTTTGATTCAGGATCCATTATAGACGTGATGATCACTTGATAAATAAGAAATTCTAAAAAAAGTAATTCCTAAGGTTACCGTCTAATATAAAAGTAAATAATGTAGAAAATAATAATTGCTTAGGTTCATACCAAAGTTTTGAAGAATGCACGATTCACATGATCTAAGTTTTCACGTTTTTGCACTCCATCCTTTCTTTTTATTATCTAACTTTTCGACTAGTGTGAAAGTGAATTTCAATTTTGGGAATTGTAAATTTCCATAACCCGGAGTGTGTGGAAATTAATCACGAAATAGAGAAAGGAAACGAGTGTATTTTTGTTTCTGGAAAACTGGCGTTCAAGATAGCACCGAAATTTTCCTTTATATTTCAAACTTTACCAAGCAAATGATCCGTGACAGTGTCAGAAACTTCGCGGCAAGCAGCGACGATTCATAAATTCATAAGCGGCTGCGAAACGTTTCTTCTGTCACGAATTGAAATTTCCCCTTCTCCCTAACGGCGCCTTCGCCCCTCGCACCGAGTGCACCGACTGCGTCCCCGCTTATTAATCCACCCCTCATTATTTCGTAATGAAGAGTAAATGGATTTCGTCCTCCCAGGGGCCGAGGGAAGAAAGCTGCAATACTGAACTCGCTTCAGAATAAACAGCGATACATCGAATGCTGCTAAAAGGGGTGAATTTGTTTTCTTTCTTCTGTTGCTACACTACGGTTGAAGCGTTATTACTGGTATTGAATTACGGTGTCATTGGAAATATTGTTGTTGCAAAAAAGTGTTATGAGAAATATTAATTTTGAATTGTAATAGTATCTCTGGAAATATTATTATTGAAATTATTGCTGTGAACGAATGCTGTTGATGGAAATTTAATTATTTAAAGATTCCATCGCAGAAAATATTAATGTTGAAAAATACTATCGCAGAAAATGTTATTATTGAGAAATAGTATTGCTGAAAATATTACCCTGGAAATATACTATTGATGGAGATATTACTATTGAAAAGTACTTCGCTGCTCGAAATATTGTTATTGAAAATATTGCCTTTGAAAAATTCCTAATATTCCATACGAAAGTTTTCTGGTATCCAAGCAATCCTTTCACCATTTAAGCTACTTAAATCATCCATAAATATTTTCCTGGAAATTTCTCCGACTAAAATGGCTGCCACTTACAATCACAAAGTTCTATCTCGGAAATACGCTCGATATCGTTCAAACACCTCCCGGATGTTTGGCCGTGGAGATTTTCAAGCGTCTTTCGGGAGCACACCGCGTTATTTTCGTCGAAGACATTCTTGGTAACGCGGTTATGGAAATTACGAGGCCCAGAAACACTCTCAGCGACGAGGAACGACGAGATGCTCGCGGAACCGAGTTCGTGTTTTGCCAAACTTCCGTATTCTTCTCCGCCGCGAAAACAGGAAACTGGTGTATGCTTAATGAACAGTTACCGCGTTCGAGGAAGCACGATTGTGGTTGAATGGTAAGCTGTCGGCATTCAGACTCTCCTCCTCAGTCGGCGACTCTTGCTCCTAACTTTCGCTCGGGAAATTGAGTTGAATTGATTTTACGACATAAATGCCGGTATTTTCAGCGAATTTTGTACAGTTCTGCATTGCTTTCAGGATTAAATTGTTATTTCACGAATGTCAGGTATTCGAATATTTATTTGTTCGAATTCAGCCAATCAAATTTAAATTTTCAAATTCCACTCATTTAAATTCAGCCAATAAACTCCTACGTATTAAAATTCTAATGTTTAAATGCAGCCAATAAAATTCTAAATATTCAAATTGTAAGATTTAAATTCAGCCAATCAGGTTCACGCTATTCAAATTTAGATATTCAAATTCTAATATATGAATTCAGCCAAAACGCGTTCGAACAACGCCAATTTAAATATTCACATTCTAACGTGTAAATTCAGCAAATGAAATTCAAGCTATTCAAGTTTAAACAGGGAATGATGAAAATTTCAGGTTTCGGGCAGTCTGACAGCTGTTTTGAAACACTGTGCGCCGCCGGACGGGAGAGTATTTCGACTGATCTCTCGCCACGCGAGGCATTCGTGATTCCCCGACAGTCACAAAGAACTCCAATCGTCGATTTCCTCGTTTTTTCTATCCTGTCTGTCCTCTTTTTTCTTTTCTCTCTCTCTCTCTCTCTTGTTTTTTTGTTTCGGTCCAAACGTATTTCGCATAGGAAGGAATTCCGTCGAGTCAAATATTTCGCATCGTAACGGCCGAGCGATTTCAACGTTTAGCGAATTAATTATTGGAAGTGCAGCAGCACGCGAGCCCCGCTCACGTTCCGCGAGCTGTCAGTCGTTACAAATTCACCGCGATTTGTTGGTTACAAGCACTCGAGACGTCTGTATGAAAATTCACGTCAACATTCATTTGTGAACGCTAACGATCTGTAAATTCCCCGGAAATTAGTTCTCCCCGCCCCTCTCTCCCTCTCTTCTGGCTGGAGTCGCTGTCGAATGCGTGAAATTGTTGATCGACGATTCGTTAAGGTATGCAACTTTCTGTTGCCGCGTGTACACTCCAGCGTTCCGTAATATTATTTCATCGTATTTCCCTTCACTCCTCTCTCCGGCCGTTTGAACTGCATCAAATCAAACGCAGTACATTTAATCGTTCGTTTGATCGCGTTTGTATATTCCGCCCGTTGTCTTTATCGTCTCCATTGTGTTGTTTCGTGAGATGCAACGTGTATGCAGGCAGATTTTTGTTATGAACGTAGGTTTTTGAAGTTCCAAGAGGATTACTTTCCAAGGATTGCACGGTGGATGTAAAGAATGTCTGACTATACAGGGACTATTACTACTACTACTACTACCACTACTGTGAACGTTCAACTGCAGAATTATGTAAATGAGTTTTGTTTATGCTTCTGTATTTTTTGGTTCCATCGGCGAGGACAGGATTCGAGGAATATTTTATTTCCTACTACTACAGGGCTGACCATTTAGTGATTACTACTACTTGTTTCATTAGTTTCTTACGTTTCATATGCAAGACGTGTTCTTTTTAATATTGCATATTGTGCATTGTGTTGTCAGTCGTTTTATCGAAGACGAAATTCGAAGAAAATTTTGTTTGATAATTTATCTGATCGTAGATGATATTTCACGTTCTGTTATACTTACTGTAACATTCTTGTTTACGCGTAAAATCAATTGAACATGTGCTTTTCTATATTTTATTTGATGAATTAAACGATTTAATAGTTCGTTGAAGAAGTAAAGTATAAATTCGAAGAGAAGTTTGCTCAGTACGACCTACGTCTGACCATTGATTGACCAGTACTACTTAAGTTGTCTTCCGTTTGCTAAATCTGAACTTATCAATGTTTTTTTTTTCGTAACTTTTAGTGTACATTACTAATTCCATTAAACAATAAAAAATTCTTATACTACTTCTATCTATTTAAAATTTTTAAACAATACCCTTTTTCTCATACAGGATTTCCAATTTTATTTTTACCTACCTCGCACGCTGTACAAAAAGTTACATTACTAATTCCATTAAACCATCAAAAGTTCCGTTTCTTTTTTTATTCACTGAAACATTTAAGCAACGCTATCTTCTTCTCATACAGAATTTTCGATTTCATTTTTATGTACTACGAAATCCAAACGAAGTGTCCACACAGGCGTACAGAAAATCCTTGAGATTGTTTCCCCATTATTTCATAAAGGACGTGAAATTTTTGAAGAAAGCTTTCCTCAGTTTCTCAAAATTTCCCACAAATATCCAACTGACCAGCCATCGAACAGTTCCAACTTCTTTCATTTCATCGAGCAACGAAGAATCGAAAAGCGTGTCATCGAGTTGTTCGGGATCGCGTTTTAAGGATCGGCAGCTTCGTCACCGAGCGAAATTACACAGCACGTGCTCGCAGTAATCGTTGTTCTTCGGGAAAATATTCAAGAAGCTACAAGCTGTCCCGGAAACACGACAGTTTTCGAAAGTTTCGACGATAAGAAAAAGAAGGGAGCCGGAAAGGAGACATCCTTTGTCGATCGCAAGTGGCGAAGTGAATTGAAAACTTTCTTCCTAAGCTTCTTCGTCTACTTCCTCTTTCTCCCTCTTTCAACCACGTTGTCTCTCCTTTTTTCCCCTCTCCCTCCCCTTCGTCCTGCATTTTCCCCGTCTCCTTCACGTCGGAAGTTCTGTTTTGCGAAACTTCCAAGCATTTTCGGAGGAACCGCCACGAAGAACGTTCCTGGAGGACCACTTATGACCCTTTAATCCTTTTTTGCCCGGCTGTTATTCCGCTCGTTGCCTCCCCATTCCGCTCATTTTTCTCCCGGATACTTATTCCTCGATTACGATGCTTCTGCACCTCACAGTCGGATTAACTCCACCGCCGTTCTTTTTCTTTTCAAAATTCAATTGTAAACACCGTCTTGTTGTTCTTTCTTTACTTCGTTAGAGCCAGAGGGATGTATACCGACGGTAAAAAATATTCCGATTACTTCGATACTTGTGACAGACGTGTGAATTAATCGAAATGAGGAATCGAATCGCTGTGGATTTATATTTTTAGTTCATATATGTGTATGTTAGGATACTCGGATTTTTAAGACACTCGGCTATTCAGTGTTTAGGATATTTTATGATACTAGACACACGAGATATACGGAATGTTATTGTACTTCGTTACTGCTACTACTGGACTGTAAACATTACGGTGACACTCTGAACTTGAACATTTCGTGACATTATTGAACATTCGGACATTACTGTACATAGTAAGGACTTGAATACAATTTTGTGAAGGATACTCGTGATAATTGAAGGGGTTAATTGTCATAGTGGTGTAAGTCACATTACCGAAAATTTGCTGTGGAATTTATTCGATCATTTCTAGTGACATTCTCTGTTTCTCAGAATAAGAAAATTTCGACTTACACCATTATGACGTTAACCTTTGACAATTGGAAGGATACTTGTAAAGAATATTTCATAGATTCTTCCATTGGACATTTTTTGTTAATACTAAACTTGTGCTGGCGAATAAATATTAATTTATTTGCTAAATAATCGACTTCACGAATTGTGCGGGCGTTAATAATATAACTCCTCCATTTCGTAACACTTTACTTTTTTTAAATTAGGGAAAAAAGCTGAATGTTACATTTATACACTGTCAAACTTTTAAACATTTTATTTACTTGTTAGCTGTGAAAAGAATTCCCAAATTTTGGACGTTTCAGAGTGGTGTATCCCCTTAAGAAAAATATCGATAAATTTTATTTATTTATTGTGCGTTTATTGAACATAATAATTACAAAGCTGCTGTTAAGAAAAGTCTGTCGAAAAACGAGCTCCTTGTTTGCTTCATTTTCTCTGTTAAACCAGACACCTTCTCGATTCATTTTTGTATTAATGACGAAGGTACATTATTCCACGCATTTTGTATATTTACGTTGCATAATAAATAGGAAAGATTAAATCGTTTCTTTTTACTCTACTGTTAAATTACAGTACAGGACTTGGGTCAGTTTAACTCTGAGGTATAGAGATACAGTCGTAATTGGACTAAGAAGTTCACCTTTTTCACAATAATCGCTTTGTTCCTGTATTACTACTCTATTTATTAAACTACTTCAAGCCTAACAATAAGTTACTTTTTGATCTGAATTCTTTTCAATAATGTGGCGACCGCCACGGGGGGCCTACGTACCTAGGCCTGGCGACACTTGGCCCTCGAGGCGAAGAGTCGAGAGATGTTTTTCCAAACATCTCCGAGTTTCTTCGTCCTCGAGGACAAGAGTACCGCCTTGGCAATGTAGGCCCGTGCCCCCACTTCCTGTGACTTTCCCAGGGAAAAAGGGGCTACTTAAGGGAGCCCCGAAAAAGGCAGGAGGCTTTTTGTCGTAGACTTTCTTTCCACATGCATCGTGTCGCCTACACTTTAAAAATAGTTTAAGCGTTATCTGATTTAAATAAATATATTTTTGTTAAGCAACCGTAGTGTGATAATTATTTTTACACCACGTCACTTCCAAAATACTATCATTCTGTGATATTGAAGTTTTCCGCCTACATTTTTCTTTGCTATCAAAGGTACCCCACTAATTGAGTCAAAAGACGAACTTTCCCATTTTCCAAGTTTCTCTTCAATTAAAAATTTCCTTCCGATGTTTTTACCCCTACTTTTCAAGTATTTACTTTAAACAATCAGCGATCGGTAAATCGTGGATTATCCGATTACGTTGAATATCCTTTCGGACTTTTGAGGAAAATCCCCACAATTGGAGGACGCAAAATACTCGCGACCAATAATATAATATTACTGATTTTAATCAATTTCTAATAATACCCGAATAATGCAGCTGCGAAATCAGGTTACAAGGAGGCTTAGCAGATATTCGTGCGTTGTAATAAAATTGTATTAGCAACACGGAAAGTAATTAAAATAATTGCAATAACGACCGTGCGAAATAATTCGATGAGGTCTCTCTCTCTCGCACTGTGCAAGTTGGAAATTCGTTTGTGTGCTGAATTAATATAAAGCTGAAATTAATTTAATCGTATCTTTAAACCGTGTTTAACTCGTTAGAGAAAATTCGAGTCAATTTTCGAAAGCAACGAACGGTTCGCGGAAAATTCGGAAGAACAGACCCGTATCCCATTGATTTTACAAAATCTCTCCGTTCAATTTAACGTTTCGAATGGAACAATTATTAATACTTTATCCTTGAATTTCACGGGAAGCGTATAAAAACGAGCGCTGTACGTACGTCGTTTAATTAAAAAATAACTCTGCCCGGTGAAGAATTACCATTGAAGATATTCAGAGAATTTTCAAACTTTCATGTCGATTAGCTCGATTTTATTTAGAACGAATATTTCAAACGGTGAAATATGTTCTGTAATGTGAGGATCCTGTGTGATTTATAATTTCAACAAATTGTCGATAAATGTATAAGTATTGTAAAATGTAAAGTTTTCTATCATTTGAAAATTGCCAATTTTACACGTTGACAATATTTGACAATATTTCTTCTAATTTTCTCTAATAGGTACACAAATTTATTCTATTAAAAAACCGACACATTTACTTGCAAACCACCACTTCAAATTTTACAATATATTTCTCAATAAATGTATGTATATTTTAAAAAGTAAAGTTTTCTTCAATTTGAAAATTGTCAATAAATCGACAGGTTGATCATTTATTCTTCTAATTTTCTCTAATAGGTACACAAATGTATTCTCTTAAAAAACCGACACATTTACATACAAACCACCCTATTACAATTCTTAAAATTAACAAAAGCTTTTACTCTCAATTTCATTCTTCCACTTCAATACCCATTTCTATGCAGCACAACAGCAATCAAATTGATTAAAATTCCTATTCCACACTTGACATAAACGCTCGCACTATTTTCCCTCTATTAATTCCTATTTTTCATCGTCGAATTCTCTCGTTCGTATTTTCCTCGATCTCCAAAAGAAACAACACCAGTCACAAGTAAAGAACAACGGAGAAATCGTTTTAACATTAACAAAACTACGTTTCCAATAAAACGACGGCCAATCTTCCGCGCATTACTCCATCGAGTATTCATTTTTTTCATTTAATTCCCATCTCATATCCTTTTATTTATCTTTTTCTGCCCATTTTCTCTCGAATTTTTATTTTTTTTTTTCACTCGAGCAGCGAACACCAGTTCTGAAAAAAGCACTTTCTCTCGATCGTTTCAGCCCGATCGATACCTCGTTGTCGTATTATTTCGAAATTGGCACGCGGCATTTTTCCATTTCGTTATATGGAGCGAAAGGGGAGGCGAGGGGGATGCAGAGCTTCTGGCAATTTATTTAATTGGCCCTACGTCCATCGTGAATGGAGATAGATGGGTTAATTGATGCACGAACGAAAATGGATTAAAGATATACATCGATAGGGACACTGTTAATGGGAATCGCTTAAATAATTGATCGCCAGTTTTACGATTACTCTGTGCGCTCCATTGGGATATGGGAAACCGTTTCGAAGGGGATCGATGAAAATTTTTGTTATAATCAAGCAAGTGTCTTGCTGTAATTACGATTCGATTCCTTGAATTCCTTTAGCGAAGTTTCGTTTGATCTTTAGTCACGGTTGTTCGAGGAGAGAATTTTAAACGCTTCCTGAAATTTTGTGGGCAAATTGATCGTATCGAGGATACTGTTTTGTTTCGAAGAAAATTCATTTGCGGGGAGTTGAATCGTTCGTTTGAAAATTCTTCACATGATTGTGATAGTGAAATAAGAATTTGGAATCTTCTCTGAGGCGAGTGGTGTAAGTTCAATAGTGTCAAATTTGGCCGGTACATAATCACCGCGTCAGTGTAAGATAGATGGCACATCCGGGCCTTTTCCGGTGGACAAGATTCAGCCACGTGCGGTGAGAATTTGGAATCTTCTCTGAGGCGAGTGGTGTAAGTTCAATAGTGTCAAATTTGGCCGGTACACAATCACCGCGTCAGTGTAAGATAGATGGCACATCCGGGCCTTTTCCGGTGGACAAGATTCAGCCACGTGCGGTACAACCTTCTAACAAATAGAATATTTTCAGATTCAGAAAATGAAAATATCGATTTTTCTTAATTTAGATTTTTAGGAATTTTTTTTAAGGAAATAGTGTGCCACATATTGTCAATTGAAGGCATTCACTCGAACGTTAAAGCTTCCAAAATTCTGCACATGGTTGTGATAGCGAAATAAAAATAAAAACTCGTATCTAAAGTTTAAATAGAATATTTTGAGATTCAGAAAACGAAGATATCAATTTTTCCCAATTTCAGGTCTTTAAAGGTGATTACATCGAGACGTTGATAATTAATAGGGAAGGCGACTATTGAAAACGTGATATAAGGAGGGTTACGTGACGAGGGTGAATTTTCCGCGAAATCCGCGGTTCGCGTTAATGTACTTGGTAGAATGGGCGTCGAGGAGTTTCATGAAAGTTAATAGAAGTTTAACAGGGAGCTATCGGGAGGGGGGCTCACGGCTCGCGACCAACAGTTGTTTTCGTAATAAAAGTGTCGTAAACATGAGGAAGCATAGGGCTTTTTCATCAAGCGTAATAAAGTGGCAAGAACCGTTGTTACAGCCGAAACTTTACAATGCTCTTCCGCGATGACATATCTTTGCTATTTTCTCGCCACGTGAAACACACTTGTACATACGTATCTCGATCAAAAGTGAATTTCTCCCGAAAACTTGTCCGAATATTATCACTTCGGAAAATCTACTCCTGATTCGTCGTGTTATACTAACAGAAGAATCATTCAAACATTTCTCACTTCGTGAAATCTTTTATTTATCGTTGCTAATGTGTAAAATAAATTTTCAGCGTGTGTATAATTGACATAGATCTACAGAACGTATTTCTTAAATTTTCATTACGAGCTCAGATGAGAAAGTTGTAAAAAGCGACCTTCGCTATTTTCTTCGCGATTTCCACAGTTTATTCAAAAATTTGTTTACACGTCACGTAGTGAACTAATCCTTCTAACGTATTCAAAAAGCTCGAGCTGTTTGATCTAATTAAAAAAAAGAAGCTATTCTGCTTCGAAGGGTGTCCCCATATTTCTGTCTTCGTAGATGAAATCATGAAGAAAATTCCCTCGTTCTGTTATAGAAAATTCATCACTTATACTTAGTTATACCGTGTTAAAAACGAATATCCTATTTCACATATTTAAATTCTCAATTTTCCTTCTTCCTTCGTTGTTAAAATCCCGACGCGTCGAACGGGTCGATCGTCGGACGATTAATTAATCAATTCACGGCGACTGGGGGACTTCTTTGAGTTACCGGAAGTCCGCTCGGTATCCGGCATCGAATGCACACGGTGAAAATAGGGGGGAATAAAGCTTTTCACCGGCGCGGCGTCGGGGTCGAATTGTTCGAACGTGGTAAGTCTGTTATGGAGGTTTGGTCCTTTTCAGGGTTGCTGGAAAATCGTTTTCCAGGCGGCCATTGTGGCAGATAAGCCGATTCCTCGTTGTCGAATAGAAACGATTTGGTATCCCGATGTACACGGAGCGTCGCAGGATCCAACGGATCTAAATCACGTTCCTGTATTATGCCATGCTATCAATAAGGCCCCGGAAAAAAGCAACGTCTTTGTTCTCTTTCGTCCTTTCAGGCGAGAGCCGCCTCTGCGAAACGCTTTCGTAGAGCTGATGAACGGAAACTGGAAGGTGTATAGTGGATATTTGTCTTTGTTCGATAAACTTCTCGCTTCGTCCGTCTTTTTTCACCTTGAATTATTACGTTGAATCTTTCCATTGATCGTTAAGTGGCTTTCACGGGGGTATTATTCCGTGTGCTTTGTGATTGGAATATTGTCATTTCGAGGAGAGAAGAATTTTCTATTCAAGATTTTCGTATGGTCAAATTCGAAACTTTCTATTGTTGATAAATATTCTATACATAGGAGTTGGTATTTTTAGTTTTTCGTTATGTTAAGTGTACCGTATAAGAAAAGTTTGTTTCACTCTCGCTAGAATTTCAAAAATAAGCTTCTCTGTATTTTTTCGATAATGTTAATGTTGTTGTAGTTTCCCTTTATTTTTAGTTAGTGTACTTTGTATCTTTCTGTATTGTGTTTGTTCTTTTGTGCTAGAGGGTTCGTCTCGGTAAATGAAGAAATAAAAGGTGCGAATACTTGTACATGTGTGATTAATTTATATAAAAGTTCGAATACTATCAGTGTTATTCTATCGTGGCACGTTAAGGTTCTTAAAAATGAAAATATTATAACTAAAAAATCTTCAACTTAAATACCAAGAAATAAGAAATCCCTGACTTAAGAAATTCTAGAGCCTAAGAAATCCTAAACTTAAGAAATTCCAAGGATCAAAAAATCCCAAACTTAAGAAATTCCAAGGATCAAAAATCCCAAACTTAAGAAATTCCAAGGATCAAAAATCCCAAACTTAAGAAATTCCAAGGATCAAAAAATCCCAAACTTAACAACTCCAAAGAATTTAAAAAATCCCTAACGTACCAAATTCCAGAGGCGAAAAAATCGCAAAGTTAAGACATTCCAAACACTAAAGAACCCCGAAAATTCTACCACGGAAAGAGAAGAAGATTGCTACGAAAGGCAACCCATGCACACTTCCAGCCCCTTCCACCCTTTCCATCAATCTCCCAGAAAGAGCCTCACATCCAATTTTCATCAAAGCCACAGAGAGAAGGGGCTACGAGGACATAATGACTATTGAAAACGTTCACTGCAAAGAGGAGGGAACATCGAGCAGAAGGCCGCGTTAACACCCACTGTCATCTAGCGCTTTACGTCCGATAGAGCCTGGCCTCTGCAACGAAAAGACGAACGGGGATCGGAACCGAAAGGGGGACGGGTCGTCCGATCATGACTCCACAACGCGGCGAGGAATTATGGATACCATTATACGGGAAAGATTAGAGGTCCTCGTAATATTTTTATTACCTCATTTCACACGTACGTGGTCCCACACACAGGCAGACGGGCACAAATCGTGCCGGCGGAGCAGATCGTATCGGATGGCCGTCGTTCGCGTTAAGAACGAAAATGGAGGAGCTCCGCGGGACGAAAATCCAATTCTTCTAGCAAAAACAGCCCGATTAACCGCGGACCTCGTTGATCATCGCGGATTAGGTTCTCCTCGTTAATCGATTATCGACTGGCCGACCGACCCGTTACCGGAAACATCCTGGAATCGAGCTTTTCCGCTGTTCACGGATCTTGGGACACTATTCAGCTGATTCGTACAGTTCTCGACTTGTTTCTGTGATTTATCGCTCGTGTCGTTTCATTCTTCTTTAGTGTAGTGAAATGACGAGTAGTGTGGGAAGAATGACTTACAATATTGAAAATCGAGACAATGTGGGAAAAGTGACTTACAATGTTGAAACTCAAGATAATGAAGGAAGAATGACTTACAATGTCGAAAATCAAGATAATGGTGGAAGCATTATTTACAATGTCAAAACTCGAGATAATGTGGGAAGGATGACTTACAATGTCGAAACTCAAGATAATGAGGAAAGGATGATTTACAATGTCGAAAATTAACCTAATACGAGGGCTGTTTTCTCTCCTTCAAGATAATGTGAGAGCTGTTTTCTCTCCTTCAAAATTAACTTCGTCACGTAAAATAACCTAACCTATCACATTTTTTGGAAAACTACATTTAGGCAATTTACACATGGGTACTCTCCCTTATTAAAGGTCTGTATTTTTTTAATTGTCTGAGCTATTTGAATTTGTAATAGAAAATATAAAAGAACGTAATGTTTGACTGTCTTTTATGTACGTGTATGTATAACAAAATTTAGCAATCATGTTGCGCGAAGTGAAATTTGCAACACTGATTATACACTTTAATGTAATACGAAAGAAGTAAACATGTTTTAATAAATCGTTTAAATTTTTGATTCGGTTACGAATTATAATAAATTGTACTACGAGATGAATTAATTTTGTACCGCATCATTAATACCTTTACCGCGTTGGACAAGGGAGATTGGAGTTATCAGGTGCAAAACTGTGCACCCCGTGTTTCGAGATACACGACGTAATTGTAAAACTTTATTACGCATAAACACCTACAATTACGTACTTTTTATTGCGACGATGTGACACGTGTAACAAATAAAGAATAACAAAAAAAAGGATACCTTCAGTTTATGCTCTTATCTTGCTTATTTTGTCATTTTATTACATTTATAAAACAGGGTTAGTAATATACAGGATTTATACTGCACGTGCATTATGCGACGACACTTCTCGAATTTTTAAATATGTAATTAATACTATACACGCACGTCTATTATTCAACGAGACATCTGTAGGTACTTCTGAATTTTTAAATACACGCTTTTCTTAAAAAATTAATTGGCACAGATAAAACGTGCAAAAATCATCGCAAAAAAGACCATGTGCGTATCTCCAATTGAATATCTTCTTACAACGCGTTACACTACCGTTCAAAAATTTAATTATTTCGGTTGAACTGCAGGAAAAATGAGAGTAACTGTAGGAAAAAAATGAATCAGGCGAGAATTATAAACTTCACTCTGTCGAGTGAAACTTCAGAATTCAAATGAATTGAGTTACATCGCACTTTCGTATTTCGCGATTAACACTTCATTCTTACGAGTACTAAGTGTTTGTGCGCGAGTAATAACAGAAAGTATCTTTGCATCTTTCGACTATCTTGTGTTAATACGTTGGAGATAATGTGAGTAGAAATACTTAAAAATAAATCGACAGAAATAGAAAAATAAGTATTTAAATGACCTATAAATTTAGTCTAAAGAGAAGATAAGTAATTAATGGTTAAGGGGGTAAATATTTGGGTCTAGACGGCTGATTTTTCAGCCGATCTCGTGATTACCTTTCTAGGCGACAAGAAAAGTTGCAATATTTGTGCTTTGTATGTACCTTTATTCATCTTTTGGCTGCTTAAAATCAGTAATAAAGACTTGAAATATTTACAACATTCCGAGTTACAAGCCGTGGAGTGTCAACATCCTTGCTGACTTGTCCCAAAGTTGGCGGCTTGACCATTGGCCAGAAAATATTAAACCAAACGATTTTTTAATTCTTAGGAGTGTCCCTATCGCTTCAGTCACCATCACAAATTTAAAAAATTTTTCTACGAAATGGCAATGGGTTAAATTCAAAAATACGTTTTTTCCTGCAATTTTCGTAACTTCTAGGTGGCAGAAAAAAGCGAAGTTTCGAAAATATTGACCTGACTTTTGATTAAGACAATAACGATAGATGTTCTGAGTACGTAGTATTAAGGGGAAAGCAATCGGTTCGATAGTTTCTGAGAAAACCTCGGGAGAGAACTGGAAAGCTTGCTTTCAGAAAACCGCGTTTAAAGATTTTCGAAAATCTGCGTCAATGTAACCCTCGTAGCTTTTAAAACTTACCCAACATCGAAAAATCATTTGACAAACATACTCTAAAGATAATATAGATTTTTTCTTTAATTTAAGAGCGATAATAAGTGCATCGATAAATTTTAAAAGGATGAAAAATTGAATCAGTGAGTTCATTAGATCACAGCAAATGCAATTTAGATCGAATTAGAAACACGTGACGCCTTGTTAAAACTGGTCGAATGAAACATTTCAAATTAAACGTTTCCAAGTGAAAATACTTTTAATCGCGCGACATTATCTGCGACTTCATCGTTCATAACGCTACCTGGAGGCAACTCCTCCGTATCCGGTTTGCAAATGAAGCGTTATCGAACACATGCCACGGCCTTTTTCTAACGCTATCGCGAGAAGGGGCGCTGTGCAAAATTTAGTGGCCGGACCAAGAATAGATCGCAAACACGCTACCGGGTGGCCGTGATATTTCAGTCTGGCACTCGTATATACCTTGGAGAGTCGATCGTCGTATTTCCTCACTCGGCTGTGAGTTTAACTTTCGCAAAAATTAGTAACTTTCACGGTCGACTTTTGCTTAACTACAGTTTCTGGATCTACCAATGGGAATTTGACCTATCATTTTCTAACAGATTTGTAGCAGGTGTATTTCACAGTAGACACGCGGTAGATATGTATTTTATCGTAAATTGTATACTTTGTAGTAGATGCACATTTTGTACAATAGCTTTGCATGAAAATATTCTGGTACACGTACTAATTTAATTACTTACTAGTAATTCACAATTTTCTTTTTCTTTTTGTTATAGTTAGAAGTATAATCAAATTTAAAATTTATTGCTAGCCGTTCTTTAGTTATCAGTGACAATTTGTAGCATCATTCAGAATTTTAGAATATAGGATCTTGATCTAGAAAATTAATCAATATTGTAGTACCCAACAGATTAATTCAAAAAGTAAATGTTGAATTTGACAAGAAAATGTGAATTCTTCATTGCCACATCTGATATTTGTTTGTCGTCGTTTTAGTACGATTATCACTAGTAATATTTTGTAATTACAAGAAGTTAAATTTATAACGAGTGAATAAAATTATTGTTATCTAATGAAAGCGGATAAAATTATCAGGAAATCCATGAAATCGTTATTTTTCTTTTAAATTAACATACTAATATTCTAATAATAATTCTATGCAAAATTCCACACGATAGTATTGTAATGTTAAATATTTTGAAGCTTTTAAAAAACGTTTACTTAATTAAAGAGATAATAAAGAGATAATCGAGTCTAATCGTGTCTTAACGCCGGCAGAGCTCGAATTTCCATGGAACTAGAAATCCAGTAGGAAAGAGGTGGTGGAAATCAATTTACAATTTGCCGCATCGACGCGAGGTGAGTGCTTTATAAAAAATGGCGAGCCGCAGAGGCACGAAGAGGCCTCAAAGGACAGGATCGGAAGCAGAGAGCGAGAGAGGATGAAGCTTGCTCTCGCGGGAACCGAAATCACATCCTTAATTTCCATAAAAGAGTGCGAAGGGCCTCTTCCTCTCACTTCAATCGAGTACCACCGGCCTCGCCTCTTATTTTCTTCCTCTTCTCCTTTTTTCATCTACTCTTTCTTTCCTCCTCATCCGATCCTCCCACGGGTGAGAAGATCTCTCTGTCTTTCAGCGGGGACTTGAAGCTTGGTAAGCATATCTCGTTCATCCGCTTACCTCGTTCGCGACTTTCCCACTCAGCACACCCTCGACCCTTCACGCTCTCTCTGTCTCTCGCTCTCTTCGTAACTCTTCCCTCTGTCGGGTCAACGTAATTACCGACGAGAGACATGGTTGCTCGCTGCTCAGATTCGGCTTTCACTTGACACTCGTGTGCTCGATGTATCGATGGATCTTCGTTGAGATATTTCAGAATAGGAATTTTGCGTATTCTGCTCATTTTTGACACTTTAATCTTTGTGTCAATAATCGGGTACCCGGGTTCCCCTTTTGCATAATTCTCACTTAAAATATTTGATCTTCCAGGTAAAAGATTGAAATATCCGGCCAGATCGTTGTTACTTCGCACATTTCCTATCCGTGTTTGCCTCAAGTTTAGAATTTTCTTATCAGAAATCTTTTTACACTCGAAATCGGTAGCATTTCGTCCTTTATGCTACTCTCGACAGTTCGGTGTTTGCTCGATAAATGTCCAGAAACGAAATCAGCTGTTAAACGAACAGATAAAGTTAACCCTCTATGGGCCGAATATTTTTCCCGACTGTAAAAGAATTTATGTAACGTAAAATTAGCAAATATCGACCTATAAATACAGAATAACAGTGAATTCAGCAGTTTCGGCAATTTTATCGTAACGAAGACATATTGTAACTTTGAAGTAACAACGGTTATCAAGAAAGTTACTGGTTAATAAGGAGACATTGTACAACAAGACGTTTATGCCATTTTGTGGAAGAAAGTTCAATTGTTTAATAAAATATCGATATATTAGTACGTGACTTGAAAGTTATAGTCGGGGCCACGATATAGCGAGGTTGTAAAATCGGTTAGGCGTCAAAGTAAACATGTTTTAGCTGCCGGGACCCCGAAATTGACAGAAATACGAGCAGATAAGTACTTGAAACCATGGTCAGGACCGTACAAAGAATTCTTGTATCCAGCGAAAGTCAAACTGATTCTAATATATTTACTGAAAATTGAGTTCAGCTAGGACAATTTAGGGTTTTTTTCTTCTGGGAAAAGCCGCATTTGGAAGTACGGTTACAAGATGCAGATAGAAAATGCAAAAGGATTGTGTAGCTTTAATATTAACATATTTTCCATTTGTAAATGAAATACCATTTTCTACTTGAAGTACCAAATCATATGCTACCATTCGTTTATTGTTGGAACCCTCAAACAGACTGCAACACACGGCCTTGAGTGCCGCAACATCAATCGATGCCGATTCTTGAAAGTTTAATTTTCGACCTCGCTATATCGTGGCCCCAACTATACATAGTCGTGCATTAACAAAAATATAGATTACAAACTGGAGTGTACAGAGCGTAACTAAATGAAATTTGTAACACAATAGTTTAGACAAAAATGAAGTAGATATCACACAGAACACAATAAAAGAAACATTTAAGGAAATCTTGTGCACTTTTGTGCCGCATATAACGCAGCTCTACGTTTTTTTTATTTCCCCTATGCGATTGCGTTTGAAGTTGCCGCATTTGCCGGCAAAATGAGCGCCAACTTGAACGTTTACGAACGCGATAGTGGCACAATGGTAGCTCGGGCACAATGCCGGTGCAAAAACAGAGGCTGTTACATCTCTGTTAAAAGCTACAGCGTTTTTAAACGCTGCACAAATAGAAAAAAAAAAAAGAAGGAAAGTTCTTTGAATGAAGCATCAGGCGCATATTCAACGTCATATTGTTAGATGTTGACCTCCTCTGTTTTTATTCCGAACGTTTGGTTATGCTTCCGTAAACATGTATACTAATAAAAATGAAACGCATTTTTTACACAAGCTTTGTA
This sequence comes from Habropoda laboriosa, assembly GCF_001263275.1. NCBI lineage: Eukaryota > Metazoa > Arthropoda > Insecta > Hymenoptera > Apidae > Habropoda > Habropoda laboriosa. The sequence continues at coordinate 1,009,477 of NW_017100710.1, read as the reverse complement.
CATCGTAACCTAAAAATACTGGAGATTTTTAAGCCACTAATTTATCGTTTTACTAATTTTAACAATATGCCTATACTGAAAAATTCTGAAAAAGCAGGAAAAGAAGAAAAGCTGTGTTGAAGTGATGAAAATCGTTAATACCTTCAGTTGATAAAACTAACACGTCACGTTCCATAGAAGAATAAAAAATTGACCACGAAAAGTCGCGTTAGAATATTTAATTACAGAAAACAATCTACATGGCTTCAATTCTCGATATTCTAATCTTCTTTTGCACATATTTTGCATTTTTAGATTTTGAGAATAATTTATTTTTTTTTTACAATGAAGCTGTAAAATGTGCACTGATAAAGCACACACGCCAAGGAACGTGTTAATCGTGGTAAATATACGACCAGAAGCGATTCGAAACTCTTTTCATTAGGTTAAAACATAGATAAACGCGATAAAAAATCGTGCAGAAGAATGAAAAAATTTTCGCTAAAAAGGTAGCTCAGTATGTAGAGGAGTGCATAAGCCGGTGAACGCATTTTGTTTCACGCTGATATCTCGATCGGTTCCCGAGATACGGCTCCCAGAAGTATAGGTGACTGAGGCGCGCGGAACACTGAATGGCGGCCGAATTCCCGGAAGTAGCGTGACCCACATTTCCTTCGTGGAAATACGCACGCTGCGCGTAGTAGTGATAGTAAAAAAAACGCTGACTCAGCGTCCGTCAGTGACCAGCGCGCTTGAGGCAGGTTAGTGCGCCAGGGGCGGGAGAGAGCGAGAGAGAGGGGAGGGAAGAGGTCCGAGCGTGCGACAAGGACAGCGATAGGGAAATATTGAAAATTATGCTTCGCTTTAAACTACCGTATCTTCGGAACGGAAAGTCGTACGACAGTGAAACAAAAACTGTTTTAAAGGGGAAGCTTCGACGTTTCGTCTGATGTGGTTTTTAAGGTGTTTACGTGAGGCGATCGGACGTTATTGGGAATGGAAGTTAACAGCTGTTTAATACGTTTTAGGGCTAGTGCAGAGTGTGTTTCACTGGAAGTAATTAATTAGTGGTCTGTTTATTTAACGTGGAATGACATTCTATAGTGAAATGGAAGGTTTGTAATTGGAGTAACAGTGGGAAAGACGATTTAACGGATTGTAATATTTAATTAGTGCTTGGTTTGGTGGATGTGAAAATTCAAATTGTGTGTAAGCATGATTTTCGTAATTCTACGTATTGGTGATCAACTTTTTCAGTAATTCTTGTGTTTCTTATTATTTGTACTAGGTGTCACGATGAAATGTGACGATTTTTAAAGAGCTACTGTGTGGTATTCTGGTTAAATTGAAATGAAACACTTGTATTGAAAAAAAATAGTTGTGTAATACAATTTATTAATGGAAAATAACATTTTCTACGTGTGCTTCTTTTTATTTCAATTTAACCTGAGTATCCCATAATATTCCACAGTATCCCACACTGTTCTGTGAGTTTTGTTCTGTTCGTTCTATTTAATTCTTCGAGCTCTGTTTTGGACCATTTAATTATTCCAAATAAATATTTCATGACTGATGTATCATATGTTTTGTTTTCATTGAAAATATTTTTGGACTTGAATTTTCCTTTGAGGATGTAAGTCTATGTTTATATTTGTTTCTGAGCTATTGTTTGATGTGGGTGTGATTCATGCTTGTGTTTCTTTCCAAACCCAGATATCTGCATGCTTCTTTCGGTTCCCTATTCTTAAGTACTTCTTTTTTTTATTAATGCTCTGAAACCCCTTTCGGAATTATTAGCAATTACACGTATTACACATCCATTTGTACAAAAAATCTATATGTACAACTCAAAGTATTAAAGAGAAATCTGTAGTACATTCTACATAAACATTTAAAGGTGCAAAGAGTGCTTTTTAAGAAATTTGAAGATTTCAAATTAAGGTTCTAAATCATTCAATTAAGAGGAATACAATAAATGGTTTACTCAGAAAAGCACCTATAGAATAATGAGGAGGGAATCCAACGTCACAAAGCCTACGAATCATGCTAGTTCTACCACCATCATCAAGCTCAGCAGCAAAGCTAATTCTGAAGCCAGCTGATAATGATTTGAGCGAAGTCTGTTTAGAGCTTTATGCGCAAACCGGCTTGGAACCAGTGTTATAAAAATATTTGAAAAACTTTATACCCTTGAAATGAGCTTCCAGAAGTACATGCTTCTCATTATTATCCTTGGCTTGTTTCGTAAAACTTTGCGGAACATCAAAGTGACAATTTGTAGCATCATTCAGAATTTTAGAATATAGGATCTTGATCTAGAAAATTAATCAATATTGTAGTACCCAACAGATTAATTCAAAAAGTAAATGTTGAATTTGACAAGAAAATGTGAATTCTTCATTGCCACATCTGATATTTGTTTGTCGTCGTTTTAGTACGATTATCACTAGTAATATTTTGTAATTACAAGAAGTTAAATTTATAACGAGTGAATAAAATTATTGTTATCTAATGAAAGCGGATAAAATTATCAGGAAATCCATGAAATCGTTATTTTTCTTTTAAATTAACATTCTAATATTCTAATAATAATTCTATGCAAAATTCCACACGATAGTATTGTAATGTTAAATATTTTGAAGCTTTTAAAAAACGTTTACTTAATTAAAGAGATAATAAAGAGATAATCGAGTCTAATCGTGTCTTAACGCCGGCAGAGCTCGAATTTCCATGGAACTAGAAATCCAGTAGGAAAGAGGTGGTGGAAATCAATTTACAATTTGCCGCATCGACGCGAGGTGAGTGCTTTATAAAAAATGGCGAGCCGCAGAGGCACGAAGAGGCCTCAAAGGACAGGATCGGAAGCAGAGAGCGAGAGAGGATGAAGCTTGCTCTCGCGGGAACCGAAATCACATCCTTAATTTCCATAAAAGAGTGCGAAGGGCCTCTTCCTCTCACTTCAATCGAGTACCACCGGCCTCGCCTCTTATTTTCTTCCTCTTCTCCTTTTTTCATCTACTCTTTCTTTCCTCCTCATCCGATCCTCCCACGGGTGAGAAGATCTCTCTGTCTTTCAGCGGGGACTTGAAGCTTGGTAAGCATATCTCGTTCATCCGCTTACCTCGTTCGCGACTTTCCCACTCAGCACACCCTCGACCCTTCACGCTCTCTCTGTCTCTCGCTCTCTTCGTAACTCTTCCCTCTGTCGGGTCAACGTAATTACCGACGAGAGACATGGTTGCTCGCTGCTCAGATTCGGCTTTCACTTGACACTCGTGTGCTCGATGTATCGATGGATCTTCGTTGAGATATTTCAGAATAGGAATTTTGCGTATTCTGCTCATTTTTGACACTTTAATCTTTGTGTCAATAATCGGGTACCCGGGTTCCCCTTTTGCATAATTCTCACTTAAAATATTTGATCTTCCAGGTAAAAGATTGAAATATCCGGCCAGATCGTTGTTACTTCGCACATTTCCTATCCGTGTTTGCCTCAAGTTTAGAATTTTCTTATCAGAAA
>NW_017100710.1:1001134-1004369 GCF_001263275.1 Habropoda laboriosa | reverse complement strand
TTTACAATGAAGCTGTAAAATGTGCACTGATAAAGCACACACGCCAAGGAACGTGTTAATCGTGGTAAATATACGACCAGAAGCGATTCGAAACTCTTTTCATTAGGTTAAAACATAGATAAACGCGATAAAAAATCGTGCAGAAGAATGAAAAAATTTTCGCTAAAAAGGTAGCTCAGTATGTAGAGGAGTGCATAAGCCGGTGAACGCATTTTGTTTCACGCTGATATCTCGATCGGTTCCCGAGATACGGCTCCCAGAAGTATAGGTGACTGAGGCGCGCGGAACACTGAATGGCGGCCGAATTCCCGGAAGTAGCGTGACCCACATTTCCTTCGTGGAAATACGCACGCTGCGCGTAGTAGTGATAGTAAAAAAAACGCTGACTCAGCGTCCGTCAGTGACCAGCGCGCTTGAGGCAGGTTAGTGCGCCAGGGGCGGGAGAGAGCGAGAGAGAGGGGAGGGAAGAGGTCCGAGCGTGCGACAAGGACAGCGATAGGGAAATATTGAAAATTATGCTTCGCTTTAAACTACCGTATCTTCGGAACGGAAAGTCGTACGACAGTGAAACAAAAACTGTTTTAAAGGGGAAGCTTCGACGTTTCGTCTGATGTGGTTTTTAAGGTGTTTACGTGAGGCGATCGGACGTTATTGGGAATGGAAGTTAACAGCTGTTTAATACGTTTTAGGGCTAGTGCAGAGTGTGTTTCACTGGAAGTAATTAATTAGTGGTCTGTTTATTTAACGTGGAATGACATTCTATAGTGAAATGGAAGGTTTGTAATTGGAGTAACAGTGGGAAAGACGATTTAACGGATTGTAATATTTAATTAGTGCTTGGTTTGGTGGATGTGAAAATTCAAATTGTGTGTAAGCATGATTTTCGTAATTCTACGTATTGGTGATCAACTTTTTCAGTAATTCTTGTGTTTCTTATTATTTGTACTAGGTGTCACGATGAAATGTGACGATTTTTAAAGAGCTACTGTGTGGTATTCTGGTTAAATTGAAATGAAACACTTGTATTGAAAAAAAATAGTTGTGTAATACAATTTATTAATGGAAAATAACATTTTCTACGTGTGCTTCTTTTTATTTCAATTTAACCTGAGTATCCCATAATATTCCACAGTATCCCACACTGTTCTGTGAGTTTTGTTCTGTTCGTTCTATTTAATTCTTCGAGCTCTGTTTTGGACCATTTAATTATTCCAAATAAATATTTCATGACTGATGTATCATATGTTTTGTTTTCATTGAAAATATTTTTGGACTTGAATTTTCCTTTGAGGATGTAAGTCTATGTTTATATTTGTTTCTGAGCTATTGTTTGATGTGGGTGTGATTCATGCTTGTGTTTCTTTCCAAACCCAGATATCTGCATGCTTCTTTCGGTTCCCTATTCTTAAGTACTTCTTTTTTTTATTAATGCTCTGAAACCCCTTTCGGAATTATTAGCAATTACACGTATTACACATCCATTTGTACAAAAAATCTATATATACAACTCAAAGTATTAAAGAGAAATCTGTAGTACATTCTACATAAACATTTAAAGGTGCACAGAGTGCTTTTTAAGAAATTTGAAGATTTCAAATTAAGGTTCTAAATCATTCAATTAAGAGGAATACAATAAATGGTTTACTCAGAAAAGCACCTATAGAATAATGAGGAGGGAATCCAACGTCACAAAGCCTACGAATCATGCTAGTTCTACCACCATCATCAAGCTCAGCAGCAAAGCTAATTCTGAAGCCAGCTGATAATGATTTGAGCGAAGTCTGTTTAGAGCTTTATGCGCAAACCGGCTTGGAACCAGTGTTATAAAAATATTTGAAAAACTTTATACCCTTGAAATGAGCTTCCAGAAGTACATGCTTCTCATTATTATCCTTGGCTTGTTTCGTAAAACTTTGCGGAACATCAAAGCAAGGGACCAAAATATCGAGAGAAACTTCAAGAAGAGTTGCGTCCTTTGCAAGGGCATCAACCCTTTCATTAAAGGATATACCAATATAGGCAGGGATTCAGAAAAAAGACTCCTTTTGTCTCGAAAATATGCATATACAATTTTTCTAATATCAAACAAAATAGGGTTGAGTTTAACATTCTTCATTGCCACATCTGATATTTGTTTGTCGTCGTTTTAGTACGATTATCACTAGTAATATTTTGTAATTACAAGAAGTTAAATTTATAACGAGTGAATAAAATTATTGTTATCTAATGAAAGCGGATAAAATTATCAGGAAATCCATGAAATCGTTATTTTTCTTTTAAATTAACATACTAATATTCTAATAATAATTCTATGCAAAATTCCACACGATAGTATTGTAATGTTAAATATTTTGAAGCTTTTAAAAAACGTTTACTTAATTAAAGAGATAATAAAGAGATAATCGAGTCTAATCGTGTCTTAACGCCGGCAGAGCTCGAATTTCCATGGAACTAGAAATCCAATAGGAAAGAGGTGGTGGAAATCAATTTACAATTTGCCGCATCGACGCGAGGTGAGTGCTTTATAAAAAATGGCGAGCCGCAGAGGCACGAAGAGGCCTCAAAGGACAGGATCGGAAGCAGAGAGCGAGAGAGGATGAAGCTTGCTCTCGCGGGAACCGAAATCACATCCTTAATTTCCATAAAAGAGTGCGAAGGGCCTCTTCCTCTCACTTCAATCGAGTACCACCGGCCTCGCCTCTTATTTTCTTCCTCCTCTCCTTTTTTCATCTACTCTTTCTTTCCTCCTCATCCGATCCTCCCACGGGTGAGAAGATCTCTCTGTCTTTCAGCGGGGACTTGAAGCTTGGTAAGCATATCTCGTTCATCCGCTTACCTCGTTCGCGACTTTCCCACTCAGCACACCCTCGACCCTTCACGCTCTCTCTGTCTCTCGCTCTCTTCGTAACTCTTCCCTCTGTCGGGTCAACGTAATTACCGACGAGAGACATGGTTGCTCGCTGCTCAGATTCGGCTTTCACTTGACACTCGTGTGCTCGATGTATCGATGGATCTTCGTTGAGATATTTCAGAATAGGAATTTTGCGTATTCTGCTCATTTTTGACACTTTAATCTTTGTGTCAATAATCGGGTACCCGGGTTCCCCTTTTGCATAATTCTCACTTAAAATATTTGATCTTCCAGGTAAAAGATTGAAATATCCGGCCAGATCGTTGTTACTTCGCACATTTCCTATCCGTGTTTGCCTCAAGTTTAGAATTTTCTTATCAGAAA
>NW_017100710.1:996300-999479 GCF_001263275.1 Habropoda laboriosa | reverse complement strand
TTTACAATGAAGCTGTAAAATGTGCACTGATAAAGCACACACGCCAAGGAACGTGTTAATCGTGGTAAATATACGACCAGAAGCGATTCGAAACTCTTTTCATTAGGTTAAAACATAGATAAACGCGATAAAAAATCGTGCAGAAGAATGAAAAAATTTTCGCTAAAAAGGTAGCTCAGTATGTAGAGGAGTGCATAAGCCGGTGAACGCATTTTGTTTCACGCTGATATCTCGATCGGTTCCCGAGATACGGCTCCCAGAAGTATAGGTGACTGAGGCGCGCGGAACACTGAATGGCGGCCGAATTCCCGGAAGTAGCGTGACCCACATTTCCTTCGTGGAAATACGCACGCTGCGCGTAGTAGTGATAGTAAAAAAAACGCTGACTCAGCGTCCGTCAGTGACCAGCGCGCTTGAGGCAGGTTAGTGCGCCAGGGGCGGGAGAGAGCGAGAGAGAGGGGAGGGAAGAGGTCCGAGCGTGCGACAAGGACAGCGATAGGGAAATATTGAAAATTATGCTTCGCTTTAAACTACCGTATCTTCGGAACGGAAAGTCGTACGACAGTGAAACAAAAACTGTTTTAAAGGGGAAGCTTCGACGTTTCGTCTGATGTGGTTTTTAAGGTGTTTACGTGAGGCGATCGGACGTTATTGGGAATGGAAGTTAACAGCTGTTTAATACGTTTTAGGGCTAGTGCAGAGTGTGTTTCACTGGAAGTAATTAATTAGTGGTCTGTTTATTTAACGTGGAATGACATTCTATAGTGAAATGGAAGGTTTGTAATTGGAGTAACAGTGGGAAAGACGATTTAACGGATTGTAATATTTAATTAGTGCTTGGTTTGGTGGATGTGAAAATTCAAATTGTGTGTAAGCATGATTTTCGTAATTCTACGTATTGGTGATCAACTTTTTCAGTAATTCTTGTGTTTCTTATTATTTGTACTAGGTGTCACGATGAAATGTGACGATTTTTAAAGAGCTACTGTGTGGTATTCTGGTTAAATTGAAATGAAACACTTGTATTGAAAAAAAATAGTTGTGTAATACAATTTATTAATGGAAAATAACATTTTCTACGTGTGCTTCTTTTTATTTCAATTTAACCTGAGTATCCCATAATATTCCACAGTATCCCACACTGTTCTGTGAGTTTTGTTCTGTTCGTTCTATTTAATTCTTCGAGCTCTGTTTTGGACCATTTAATTATTCCAAATAAATATTTCATGACTGATGTATCATATGTTTTGTTTTCATTGAAAATATTTTTGGACTTGAATTTTCCTTTGAGGATGTAAGTCTATGTTTATATTTGTTTCTGAGCTATTGTTTGATGTGGGTGTGATTCATGCTTGTGTTTCTTTCCAAACCCAGATATCTGCATGCTTCTTTCGGTTCCCTATTCTTAAGTACTTCTTTTTTTTATTAATGCTCTGAAACCCCTTTCGGAATTATTAGCAATTACACGTATTACACATCCATTTGTACAAAAAATCTATATATACAACTCAAAGTATTAAAGAGAAATCTGTAGTACATTCTACATAAACATTTAAAGGTGCACAGAGTGCTTTTTAAGAAATTTGAAGATTTCAAATTAAGGTTCTAAATCATTCAATTAAGAGGAATACAATAAATGGTTTACTCAGAAAAGCACCTATAGAATAATGAGGAGGGAATCCAACGTCACAAAGCCTACGAATCATGCTAGTTCTACCACCATCATCAAGCTCAGCAGCAAAGCTAATTCTGAAGCCAGCTGATAATGATTTGAGCGAAGTCTGTTTAGAGCTTTATGCGCAAACCGGCTTGGAACCAGTGTTATAAAAATATTTGAAAAACTTTATACCCTTGAAATGAGCTTCCAGAAGTACATGCTTCTCATTATTATCCTTGGCTTGTTTCGTAAAACTTTGCGGAACATCAGAGCAAGGGACCAAAATATCGAGAGAAACTTCAAGAAGAGTTGCGTCCTTTGCAAGGGCATCAACCCTTTCATTAAAGGATATACCAATATAGGCAGGGATTCAGAAAAAAGACTCCTTTTGTCTCGAAAATATGCATATACAATTTTTCTAATATCAAACAAAATAGGGTTGAGTTTAACACTAATACAACTTTTCTTCACACTAGGTTTACGGACATTTCTTATATACCTAACCGAAACCGCACATTTTCTTTAAAAACAACATATTATACACTATTAACTTGAGGTGGGTGAGGAACGCCGTTGCACTGTTTTCAGCTCAATTTATTAAAATTTAAATGCGATGGTTGGCGTACAATACGTCCTGAAAATACAATTGTTTTATTCGCTGATTGCCCCTTCGGCGGCGGAAAAACTGGCCGGAGGTGTAGGCGTACTCGGTTTTTATATTGTTAGGACAGGGAGACAGGAGTAGAGATAGATAAAGATAGAAGTAAAGAAAATTGTGGAAACGGAAAATTTGTAGAACCTGGATGCCACATGTGCGCTTCTTAGGCTACTCGAGAACGAAGAGGCCTCAAAGGACAGGATCGGAAGCAGAGAGCGAGAGAGGATGAAGCTTGCTCTCGCGGGAACCGAAATCACATCCTTAATTTCCATAAAAGAGTGCGAAGGGCCTCTTCCTCTCACTTCAATCGAGTACCACCGGCCTCGCCTCTTATTTTCTTCCTCCTCTCCTTTTTTCATCTACTCTTTCTTTCCTCCTCATCCGATCCTCCCACGGGTGAGAAGATCTCTCTGTCTTTCAGCGGGGACTTGAAGCTTGGTAAGCATATCTCGTTCATCCGCTTACCTCGTTCGCGACTTTCCCACTCAGCACACCCTCGACCCTTCACTCTCTCTCTGTCTCTCACTCTCTTCGTAACTCTTCCCTCTGTCGGGTCAACGTAATTACCGACGAGAGACATGGTTGCTCGCTGCTCAGATTCGGCTTTCACTTGACACTCGTGTGCTCGATGTATCGATGGATCTTCGTTGAGATATTTCAGAATAGGAATTTTGCGTATTCTGCTCATTTTTGACACTTTAATCTTTGTGTCAATAATCGGGTATCCGGGTTCCCCTTTTGCATAATTCTCACTTAAAATATTTGATCTTCCAGGTAAAAGATTGAAATATCCGGCCAGATCGTTGTTACTTCGCACATTTCCTATCCGTGTTTGCCTCAAGTTTAGAATTTTCTTATCAGAAA
>NW_017100710.1:990643-992093 GCF_001263275.1 Habropoda laboriosa | reverse complement strand
AAACTTATAAATGAAACTATGCGATATTATATATTTATATAAAATTTATAATAAGCATAAGTGGTAGGAGAGAAATGTAAACGATTTCTGTAATTTTCCTCGTGAAATTCGAAATGCGTCAAAAGGACGCGTCCCGTAAACCCAGTGTTAAGTACTTCATTATTATGTTGTTTCTTTTATCTGAAATTTTCCTATTACCATCATCATCGTTGTCGTTGCAATTCGAACTTGATTAACTTACTTCCTTCCAGCGAATCGTAGCGACGCAAAAAGATCCTCGAACAAATTCCTATATAGAAACGAACATGTTTTACCTATCGCTAAAAAAAGAAAATACCCAGAGAAACGAGTCAGTGGCATATCCAGTCGAAAATCCACAGCGCAGAGCCTTCGATTCGGAACAATTAGCCGTGGCCGGAAACAACGGTTAATTGACAGGCGGTAGATAAAACGGCACCGATCGAATCGTAATCGAGGCTTCCACGGCCTCGAGCACGTCAATAGCCTATTCTCACTTAAAATATTTGATCTTCCAGGTAAAAGATTGAAATATCCGGCCAGATCGTTGTTACTTCGCACATTTCCTATCCGTGTTTGCCTCAAGTTTAGAATTTTCTTATCAGAAAGTATTGGAAATGGGTTATGGAAAGAAATAGTCTTTTAACTTTGTAATATGCTATTTATTTACGGACTCAGAGGAAACGTCTTCACGCTATTGAATCTTCTAAAGGACTGTTTCTAGGCACCCAAAAGGAAATTTGGGGTCCCCTTATACCTAGGAACTGTTTACATTATGGTATCGCATTGTGCAGTGCGTGACTCGAAGACGGACACCAGACACATCTGGTGGAAGCTTAGTGCCTTTGTTTAAAATAACCCGGAGACATTTTGTTGTTAGAAATGAGACGTGTTGTTAGAAATGATCCAACAATTTGCAATTCTATTTTTGATTTTTGTCGAGATTGAACGTACCTCGTGCTCCACCTTTCGAGATAATCAACGAGAGGTCACCGATTGATAGTATTCGTTCTTTCACAATTCTGACACACTTTTCATATCGATAACTCCTAATTTCCCAATTCTTCCTTCGTTAGAAAAGCTTCGATCTCCGGCACCCATCTTAACTCTTCGATTTAAATAAACTACACACGACCTTCTGCCGTCCATGCACCTTACCACCAACAACTTCATAATCTCTCCCTGTTGGCAAACACCTGGCACATCGAAAGGTCTGCCAGCGCACACATACCCCGCGTTATCCCGTTTCGGGGAAGTTAGCGGATCGCGCAAAAAGCGAAAGGTAAACGCGACGTTTACGGTGCTCGATGATGATGATGATCGGTCTTCGGGAAAGAGGTTACCCGACGACCAAGATACACAGTACACACGTATAGGAACGAAACGGCAAGTGGTCGACTGCGGATCATCGATCCACTTCATCGAGAGAATA
>NW_017100710.1:969273-986919 GCF_001263275.1 Habropoda laboriosa | reverse complement strand
AGATTTTTTATTAAAAACAATATATAATACACTATTAACTTATAAATAAAACTATGCGATATTATATATTTATATAAAATTTATAATAAGCATAAGTGGTAGGAGAGAAATGTAAACGATTTCTGTAATTTTCCTCGTGAAATTCGAAATGCGTCAAAAGGACGCGTCCCGTAAACCCAGTGTTAAGTACTTCATTATTATGTTGTTTCTTTTATCTGAAATTTTCCTATTACCATCATCATCGTTGTCGTTGCAATTCGAACTTGATTAACTTACTTCCTTCCAGCGAATCGTAGCGACGCAAAAAGATCCTCGAACAAATTCCTATATAGAAACGAACATGTTTTACCTATCGCTAAAAAAGAAAAACACCCAGAGAAACGAGTCAGTGGCATATCCAGTCGAAAATCCACAGCGCAGAGCCTTCGATCCGGAACAATTAGCCGTGGCCGGAAACAACGGTTAATTGACAGGCAGTAGATAAAACGGCACCGATCGAATCGTAATCGAGGCTTCCACGGCCTCGAGCACGTCAATAGCCCCGCGTCAGACGTTATCCACGTTCTGATAAGTCTGTTGGGTCTGTCTGACACGAACTATTCTCCGCGGACCGTTTCCAGTCTGTGCGACGCGCAAATTGAATATTTGGCTGTTTCGTTTGTCACAACTGTCGACCGTGTATACGCTATAGACCCGTTCGCTCGAGGAACGTTCACGTCGCGACGTCTACGCCGTCGTTTCCCAAAGAACATTATCGCGACAGGCCACGTTTAAACGGTCACTGTCCTGTCGATTCGTCCTGCCGTTTCGCTACTAATGACAGCGTCATTATTTATTAAGATCGCCTGCTCGTTTAGCCGAACGAGAGACAAACTCGGGCGAGCTTTTTCTCCTTTTGCCGCGCAAATTCTACGAGTTTAGTTTAGTTTTGCGTGATTGATCTGGACCGTCGCCGCTTTTGTGTATCGGAGATTTGTGTCTCTCCCGGGAAGGTTAAGTGGATCTTTAATTCCTCGTTTTGTGGGTCTTTTAACGGTATATTTATTGTTTTAACATCGCTTCACGTGAGAAGTCTTGAAGTAAGATTTATTACTGGTATCTATTTATTGACATACATTGTATTCATCTATCTGCGTTCTTTTGTTTTCTAGTTTTTATGATAAGAGCCACTGAACAAGTTAGAATTTAAAATTCTTCAAATGAAAATTGTAAATGGTAAAAAAAAAATAAAAAAATAAACTAAATTAAATAAATTGAAAAATAAAAGTAAAGGGAGATTAAGTATCCATTAACTTGAGTATATTTTTCAGCATAAACAACACAGAAAGTGTATTACGATGGTATGAAGAATAGGATTAATTGAGAGATATTTAGCTATTTTTTTCAGTTTTTGTTTACCTACGAATATAGTTTGATTTAAATAGATTTTTAAGAATACTGCATATATTACCGATTTTTGGGTAAGAGACACATTGTAATTGCATAACATATGGAATAGGTCAAGGCTGAATAGGACAAGTTGTTAGATCCTACGAGAGTCAATTGAATGAGTCTTTGAAGTCAGTTTGCTCGGTCAAAGTCGTTAAAGTCGTAAAACTTTGTTGTGGTCTGTTGTAGTATGTTGTCAGCCTGTTAGAATCTATGTTACAGTTATACTCTGGTACGTTCCAGTAAGTAAATACTAACAACACTAACTCTAATATCAAAACGTCCAAACTTAATAAACGGCAAAAGCTTCCACCTCAACAATTTATTTAAAATCATCAACCTAATTTCCACTATACAGAAACATTTGTATTTTTTCCTCAAAAAATTCCCAAGCCTCTCGCTAATTAAAAATGAACCATCGAAAATTTCCAAATTAGTCAAAATTCAATTCGCTTATATTACAATATCTCACTTCCACTATGTACAAATATTTTTACTTCTTGTCCTCCTACTAATTGAAAGTAAACCAGCAAAATCATCCAATTAAAAATGAACCATCGAAAATTTCCAAATTAGTCAAAATTCAATTCGCTTATATTATAATATCTCACTTCCACTATGTACAAATATTTTTACTTCTTGTCCTCCTACTAATTGAAAGTAAACCAGCAAAATCATCTTCTGCGATAAACATTTACTTCAATTGTACTACAATTTATTCAAATTCATCAATCTCGTTTCCCTTACACACAAATATTTCTAAAAAAAATTCCTAATTTTCTCGCTAATCAACAACAAGACAAAGAAAAGAACATCGACTCCAGTATGCACTGGAAGAATCTCACATTGTTCATGATCGATCGTTCGTAGGTTGCGCTAGACGCGAGACAGTGGGCGCGAAAATTTCGCGCTGGAAATTCGCAAAATGAAATTCACTTACCTCTGGCAGCGTCCCGGCGGAGCGTCGTCGTCGAAAGTTGCCGCGACATGGGGGATAATTAATGAAGGATGAGACGCAGCCCCGTGGCTCGAACTTTGCCCGTCGTTCGACCCAATTTCCGTCCGGACAATTTGTCAATGTACCGGGATTTTTCGATCGCTCGCTCGAAAGACCGTCCTCGCTCCCACGGGCTTCGTCCTCGATAAAGAAACTTCCGGAGGATCGTCCGTTTCTTCGAATAATTATCCCGTTCTCGACTGATCGAACTCGTGAATTTTCGGTGAAAACCCCACTGCATCGAACTTAATACATAACTGCACTGTTGTTTGACGTTTTCGAACTGCAATAAATCCGCACAAGGATACGTGGATGTGATAATGTTGGAAGTAGAACGTGTAAGATGTTATCGAACGATTATGTCACACTTGTTGGGGCGCGATAGGTTACGAGGTTCGCGTTGTACTAGCTGAGAGTTTTCGTTTGAGATTATGGTGCGGGGTAATGCGTCCTCAAGTCGTGATTTTGGCATTGGTTGGAAACTGGTTCTCCGATTGGTCACCCTTCCACTGTTAAGAGCTCACGCAAGTGGAGATCACTGGGCGCAAATTTCGAAAATTTCTCTGTCGTGAGATACGAATCTGCGAATTTATTTATCGAGTTACAGAAGATAAACGTGTGTCATTGTTGTTGATCAATGTTAAGAACTTTGTTGCCCAGTGTACGGATAAATTATACGAACTTAAAAGAAACAGCGGGTGCTCCATTTCTGTGTGGTGACTGTCTATGAAACTGTACTTTTCATCAAAATTATTCCTGAAGTGCTTTCTGTCTTAACGACAATTTTCAAATTTAATTTTCCATTTGATATCGAAAACTTTGTTATCCAGTGTATGAATAAATGATACGACCTTAAAAAATAAACAGTGGGTATCCCATTTCTGTGTGGTAATTTTCAATGAAACTGTATTTCTGGTGAAAATTATTTCACACAATTCTCTCTGTCTTAATGTGAATTTTCGAATTCAACTTTCCATCCACTTTCCACGTGGAAATTTGAATTAATTCACGAATAATTATTCGAAGAAACGTAGAACAGCAAGAATGGCGAACAAGGAGAAAGGTTGAGCGAAAAATGCGAACCACCGTGCTCGTACAATATAACGTTGCGTTTATTGTTATCGTTATTCATTAACCACAATCGTTAAACGTTCACTTTCGTATGATACAACGTTAGTCTCTATACACACTCTTCCTCCTCCGTATCTCTCTAAGTGTCCTCTTAATCTGCTTACGCCTATTTAATAGTAGTTCTTTTTGTTCTTTTCTTTTTTTCTTTCTTTCTTACGTCTTTCTTAGTGTCTGTATTTATATACAAAAGCGCTGGATCATTCGTCCATTCGGCTAAGCTACGAACAATCCAATTTATCCATCTCGCGATTTTGGTTGGTCTAGCACGCGACATTATTTCACTTTATCTCCCATTCCAATCCTTCACAAGCCCCTCCACAATTTTATCCCCTAAACATCCAGCTATTACTCATCGAATCGCCCGTTCCGCTCAAGGAATCGTGAACATTCAAAGGACCGTTCATATATCCATCCTCACCTCTATTTTTTTCTCTCGATCAGCTTACTTTGACACGTTTCTATTCGTCGTTCGTTCAGCGTCCCGTTTACGTATATTGGCTACAAAATAATTGACAAAAACCTGTCAAGTAAGTCGACAATTCGTTTCCACTCGTCCAACGTTCACTTGTATTTCGGCGAATCGCCGGTTTATAAATTATCTGTTTGATGAGGTGGTGTTTGGCTTGGGAGCGGAACGAGCTCGATTCTTCTGCTAGCAGCGACAGGCACACGATTGTTCTCTGCTTTGGAAATAAAAAAATACCGCATAAAGGGACAACAATCATTCTCTGGCGAAATTGATGGCGTATGTTGCAGGTATACAGCGATAAATGTGAACGAAACTTGTGCTGCAGTTGTTTCGCGATCTCTGTCCTTCTTGCTTGCTCTTCGACGCGTTAATCGTCTCTGAATTTGTGAAATCTAACGAGTAATAAGAATTCTCGTGTAAGATTCAAGTTAAGATACACTTCTTTCTCTTATTTTTAAGTCACGGAGAAATTCTAAGCTTGATTTCGAATCGAACAATTTTAAACTGATTCTATGCGTACAAAATAGTAATGAATTATTGATCGTTCCAATTATCGTTTATCGTTGAACAAGTTCATTATCATTTTTCGCGAGGTTCTTTCATACATTTTAGATTTGCAAAATAATTTTTAAATTTCGTTTCAATATGAATGGGAGAGGGTTGGAGCGTAAGCTCGATTAACTCGTCGAAAGTGCAAGAAACACGGTCAGTTAGGCTGGTTGACATCGGTCAAGACGAACGTCCGTCGAAACATTTCCATTCCACGGAACATTTGCCTCGATCTCGAGCGTACCACTCCTTCGCCGCGCGAAAGAACGACGGGAACGATTTCCTGAACGTGTTCGCGCGACAAATACAAATTCCCGCCGCGCTCGAACACACTTATCATCCCCGTCAGAATCGGTTCGGTCGCGATAGCTCGAGAAACGACCCTCTGGAACCCGTGCCCGTCCCTGGTAGCTCGTGAATCTTCCTCCCCTTCGAACGGGATGCAGCTGTTAGGGATCGACGGGAATCGGTGTCTCGACGAAACGCGTAAACCTCTATTAATTATTCCTCGCTTTAATTATCGTGTAATCAAGTCTGTCGTTATTCACAATTCTAAGTAGATTCGTATCGAATTTTGCTTTCTTTCTCATTTGAAGATCTATTTAGAATTTTGCATCCTTTTTCATTTGAAGATCTATTTAGAATTTTGCATCCTTTTTCATTTGAAGATCTATTTAGAATTTTTCATCCTTTTTCATTTGAAAATCTATTTCGAATTTTGCTTCTTTTCTGATTTGGGTATCTAGAAATTATCCGATCAATGAGATGAAACGATACAAAATTGTATTGGTTCTTTTGTCGTATGATTTTGTATTCTAGAAGGAAAGTTCATTTTGCTCGAGATTATGCAAAATTCTGTGAATTCTGAACTTCTGAATTGAATTTTGAATCGGAGAAATAAATCGAGTCAGGATGCTCGAAATCTTTCGACGGGAAATTTTGAAATTTTCAATTAGATTTCGAATTGAAAAGAAAGCTTTCTTCAATTTAATCCCGAGAGGCTTTGATTTCGAAATAATTACAAACGAATCGAGAGTTTCGTGAATTGCAAGATTGTTGATCTTGTTAAATCGTATATTTCACTGATTTTACTTTTTCTATTAATCAGTTCATCTTTGATGACACGCACAAGAACGATTCAATGTTTCACTGATCAAGATAGTCAAAATATTTGAAGCTTTTCAAGAACTACACAGAGCGTGTTTCTTTTTTTTTTCTTTTTTTGCCATTGGACGAATCGAGTTCATTGAACCGTGACGCAACTCGTTTTCTCGCGTTTAACCCTAACATTTGTCGACCGATTTTCGCTGCCATTTATGAGACGATCGCGTGTAAACCTGTCGCGTTGAAAGCCGAAAAGGTCTGTGGCTGGCATGGTGGCCGATATTCAGACGCCGTTGTGCGAGAGGGATCCATCGTCCTGCCACGTGTTCGCTGGAAAGAAAAAGTCATCTTTTCAGATTCTCATCGAGACGATCCCTTCGCTAGATGGTAAGAAGTTTGGGGGCCTGTCGAGCCTGGATAATGTCCTGGGTTACCTCTATAGTGCATGTCCTGGGCCATCGACGGACACTTCGCTTCCGGTCGCTATTCGAAACACACAAAAAACGTGGATTTGATTAATTTTCTGGATAGAGGAATTCCACGATGCTTCGAAATCAGTGATCTTGTGAGTTTGTCTGGACAGAAACATTCCACGATATTCCGAAACGAGTGATCTTGTGATTCTTCGAATAGAAAAATTTTATGATGCTTTGGAGGAAGTGATACCAAATATATCTAAATTTAAATTTTAAATAATCTAAATTTTTTTAAAGAAGCTCATACGTCAATTATTTTTACACAATTAAAGGGTAAGAAATTTTATTTTTCCACTATTAAATAGTAAAATTTGTGATACGAAGTCGTTCTTCTTTGTTAGAACGAATTGTTGCTTTGTATTTAATCTATATACAAAGTTTCAATTCTAGATTCAATTCTAATCTTCAAAAGAAAAAATAAGATATTCGTTATTTGAACGGTACAATTGTGAAACTGGAAAAATTTAATTATTCAGGAGAGAAGACAACCACTTTATAGATTAACATAAAATCATCTTTGCATTGATTTTATCTACCAATTGAATTGTCATTCACCTTTTAATTTCGAGTTTTCTATATAAGTCGTTTAAGAAAGATAATTAGTCGACAAGATAGATAGAAATCTAGAATCTACAGTTTCCTCTTTCCATAAATTAAAAATTCCCGTTTGCATCCTTGCATACTGTCGAAACAAAATTACTCACTTCGAAGCTACATAACGTAACCTGTCTAATATACACGGTGGGTCAAAAGTTTCAAACCACTATGCATTGTAAGTTAGACAATGATGTTAGCAACTTTAGTCGCTCTAATCCACCAAAACCAAGCAAATTGCCCTGCAATATTGACTCGAAATTTACATAAAAATTCACGTAAATCGCCAAGTGGTCTCAGTCTCATCTAGCAACTTTCACAAGATTCCAACGTAACAACAATCTCATCAACCCACCGCTAAAAAAAAAAAGACCATGTCTTACTATCTAATTCTAAAAGACAAAAAAAAAAAAACGCGAAACTGTTATCGTTTGATTAACTTTTCACTCGAGCGAACTTCCACTACCGACGCCGATCGAGGCAGTTCAGTGTTCCTCAGACAAGAATTCGCGCCGCCTAATCGCATTAGCCGATGAAAAATTAGCAGAATCACCGAGACGGCCGGTGAAGGAGATAGAGGGAAAATAGAATAGGGCAATTCACCTTGCGAAAATCGATGTTCGTCCGTATAGTCCTGTAATGAAGATCCTGCAGCGGCCTCGAATTGTTTCCCAGGGGTGCTTTCGGGGTGGTCGCCGGACCTTGCATTAGTCTCCTTAGTGCGTAAAGCTGGAAATGGGATTAGGATTACGATATAACGATGCCCGTTCCCTCGTTCAATATTTAACCATAAAGCAGAGCTTGTTAAGTAATGGTTATAGAGGGGTGGGGGGAGGGTATACAGTGTAAGAATAGCCCAGGCAACCGGGGGCTGAATCTTGAAAGTAATGCACTTTAGGGTATCGGTGTTGGTGTGTCTGACACCTTATTAAATTATTTATTGTCCCGCGATTAATTTTGCAACGGTAAAAGATTAATAACGCGGGCAAGGATTTACGCGGTGTTTCTCCCTGATAGAATTTAGCAGACTTTAGCCTTCGGCTCACAGGGTTTAAGCTTCGTAAAAATAGATCCCCTTGGCTTGGTGAGTAATTAAGAAGCTTGCCGTGTTTCCTGTTATACGAAGAAGGTGGACGGGTCAAAGTAAATGTTGCAAAATATTTGCGAAAGGAAACGAGGATTTTAACTGGTTAATCGTCACACGTAATTGTAGTTACGAGAAATGATTTTTGTGCAATCGAGTGTCAAGTGTATATCCCGTGGCGTTTGATTTTGAATTTTAGAACAGTGGAAACGCGAAATGATACGGTTTTGCAGTTTCATTTTACGTATCGTAAGAAACGAAGTGGGTATTTAATACAAGGTGTCGTTACGAAATTTCAGGATTTCCTTTGAATTTGACGGAAAAACCGTTTTAGAAGGCACTCGTGTATATCGCATTACGGAGAAATGTAAAATTTAATTTTTATATAAAATGAAACCGCATAAAGTTAAAAAAAAGGGATAACAAATTCGTGTTCGTTGAATGAAAATTAATTCCGGCAAGCTCAACACCCACGTTTGAGTTAAACACGACCGCAAAGGGTTAAACTATATTTAAGTGTGCGTAACCTTCGTAAACCTTCAATTACAATAACTTAAATTAACCCTATCTGTGTGTAATACACGATCGAATAAATGAAACTACGTTCGTTTTAATTTTATAGACTCGTTCAGTCACACGTGAATTGGTACAGAGGAGCAAATCGGTAAATTTGATGCGATACTCAACGGGTTAATGAGTTAATCAATGCAGAGAAGTCAGATGGTTTACTGATTGACCAATCGACACGAGAAGGGTAATAAACGCGAGGATTTGGAATAAATTGGTGTGGAAAGGCAAGGTAGAAAGGATCAACACTCACCTCTCGGCTCGTAATGTAAATAGGTTTGTTGAGGATCAACCATACTGCCGTTTCCCAACAGCCTGGGTGAGTCGTGCTACCCTCGTAAGTCATGTAACCGTTCGTTTCTGGAAGGAGGCTCTTCAAAGACAGATGACGTACGGCCGTAGTATCGCCTGCACAGAACGAGCAATCCTTTTGTTAGAACACACGTACATTTATCGACGATCCTCTCGCGTCCTTCGAGCCAGGATCGAAACGTGAAACTTGTGTAGAATGTGGACATTGTGACAGAATATATATGAGTAAAATGGCAATATTTCTTCTTTCGTTCGGTTTTTAGAATTTCCTATTTATCTGTCATTTATTACGTTTGTAACGAGTGCTAAATTGCGATCAATTTTTATTCGAGTACTCAAGTGGGACATTCAAAGTGTCTCATTGGTTACGAAAGGGTTAGATGAGTTATTATGTTCACTGTGCAAAGAATACATATAATACATAGCGAGATAATTTTTCTTTTTTTTTTAGGATGTGTTCCTTATATGTATTTAAATAACACTGTCGTGTCCTCAAACACGAAACATTGACGCGTCCGACGACCCCCCACATTGACCTGCGACGCCGGTCTTTACCTGCCAATAGAAACTCGCGAAATGGACCTTACTTCGGGAAAGGCGTTGATTGGCCCATTCCTCGAACCTACAGCTACGGAAAAATATATATAAGCAGTCCCGTTTAACATAGAATCAGTCAAAAAAGGAGCCTTGTAACAAGAAGCCGAACCACTCATAACCGAACAACAACCGCACTAAACATATTCATTACAATCTTCATCCCATTCCACATTGGGTTGAAAAAAGACCGTGACGCCTTATAACCGAATAAACAAGAGCACGGTACGAAAGAAACGCTGTTAATTTAATTATTTCCATAATAATTTCAATATTCTGAGTCACACGTGAATCAACAGACAGCGAGTGTGTTAATGATCACGAAATTAGTCTATTGTTTGAGTATGAACATTGAATTTTGTAATAATAAGAATTTCTAATTTAAATCATCTAATTTCACGCTACTTATATACTCGTGTGTCGCATCCTGTTTCTCAATGTTTATTAAATCACTCGGACAAAATCAACGCTTTTGATACAGTGCATGCATTAAAAGCAGCCTACTTTAAGCCAATGAAATACACTCTCGGCTCTCTAAAACTCTCTTCGCGCTTCATAACGAGTGAACAGCCCAAAAGAGCGGGTCTGTCGTCTGAATTCGGGAGTATTTGCATGCTAAACGATCAAAATTCGCCGTGTCCCCTTATTCTATCGGTAAAACGTTGCGTTGCATATTCAACGACGTTATTTCGAACGCGACAAAATTACTCGATATTCGTCCGCCGGGCCACTCTTTGAACTTCGAGACTCGCGAGAACCGACAGCCTGGGAAAAAACTAACCCTTGTCAGCCAGAAGCAAGGGAAAGGAACTTTGTTGCACTGTATATATTATTTATTCATTTATTTATTTCACGGTAAATTGGAACAGCGGCGTAATAAGAGGTGTTAATCGAGGATTCGTTGAACTTTGTGTTTAGTATTGTTTAGTACGGTGTTACAAATAGCGCGAATTTTCTGAGAAATAAAATCATCAGTGAGATGGAGAATTTGATAGAAAATCTACTACTTCTTCTTTCTCTCGTTTATTACTTTGACATACTGTGTTCTAGTTTTTTGGGGAGTTTACATTAGTACATTTATTTATGAATTAGAGTTTTGCGAGACACTGAATAAAATTCGACGAACCAATTTAGACACACGTACTAAGCAATAGACTTATGCAATATTAACACTTCCATCTAATAGCTTCATTTCAAGTGTCACTTTTTGCCAGCTAAAGTACATTAAATATAATTGGAGTTCAGGAACATAGTTACTACTTTAATAAATGGAATTATTTTAGCCTTTAGGCTGTGAACCATAGTGCAGAAGAAGGTTACAAAAGTTTCTTACATTCTATCATTTATTATTTATAATTTTACCACTTGTTTATCTAATGAAATTCTAGATAAAGCAGTAATCCCAAATTTTAGAATAACAATCTTATTTACAAACATCTCAATTTTCCACGAATCACTACTATTATAACATCTCGAACGACATTTTAACCCTTCTCTCTGTACCATTTTTCCACGAAATAAATTACTGTGCATAACTAACAGAAATCAGCGATCTTTTTTCACTGCGTTATACTCGTTCTGACGCCTAAATAGACCGCGTGTCCATGGATGATTTGTGCGCGGCCAGGTAAGGTGAAACAGGGCTTGTAATTCCGTGGCGCATAAATCTTCTCGAAGAGGAGCAATAACAAATTGATGCTAGCTCGTCGAGCGATCGTAAAGAGAAACCGTGGTTATTCCGTCGGCTTAACGATTCAACGCGTTGCGTTCACTGGTAAAGGTAACGTGTATGTGTGCGTGTGCGTGCGTGTACACATGTCGTCAGACGACGACGACGGTGCGAATAATCGATAGGATGTGTGACCGGATTGAAGAAATTCAATTCACAGCGGCGATTTCGATTCTTGAACGAAGCCCATTCGACCGTGAGTTGGGGATCGAGCAAGCGAACCGGAAAACCAATGAAACACGAAACGCCGATCGAGCACCGGCTAATCGTGGAATAATTGTTGAATTATCCGGTAGAACAGTTCGACAAGCGGGAAATTATAAAATTGAAGGAGTTGATTATGTTAATTAGATCGCAAGAATCTTTGGAATTTAGGGAGATTTTTAAAAAATTGGTAAAAAGGAATAGGTAAAAATTGATTTTTTATTAGATAGTGAAGAGTTGCTCTGCGCATGAGCGAAAGCGACCCGCACTGATCGGCAATTGTTACGACTATCATGCGGTTCGACTATCAATGTACTAATTATTATAAGCCATACTTATTCTAATATATATAGTTTAACAATGTAAGCGTGTGATTCAATAAAACCCGAGCAGATAGTGTAAGATGAAATGTCTGATTTTTCAGGGAGGAATGAAAATCGTTTTTTTTTCTTTTTCATTTTAAACAGACATCGTAAAATCACAATAATCGATTAAAAAAAAAAATTTTTTTCTTGAATTTTCTTCTTGATGAAAAATTCATTCTTTTTGAGGAAGAATTCTTCAACATTCGGCTAATCATCAGAATATTCAATTTGCAAGTGATTAGAAATCTAACACTTCATATTACACGATTTAATATTTGTATAACTGAGTAATTACTTTGTGAGTCTCTTTTTTAATTGGTGATTTTTTAAGTAAGGTTTGATACAGTCACGGGTAAAAATTATTACTTTTCCTTTTACATTCGAAACATTTAACACAGTATTTTTTCTCGTCTTTCAGAAACACGGTATATTTAAGTACGACTAAATATTGATATTTTCTTCTAGTGATTTGAATGACTTTGTCACATGTATAGTAAAACGCTGGGTTACTTATTGGTATACCCGATACATGACAGATTAATTATACAATACAATGAAACGTAACAGACTATTTCTGGAATAGAACGTCGTCTAACCATTTGAAAATCACTTTCTGTCCCTACTATCAGGAAACTTCTTTTAACACTGAGACAATTAGCATACTATATTAGACGCAGGATTTAACGTAACCAAAAATTAATTTCTTTACTAAAACTTCACTACCTAGAATAGCAAAATGCGTCAATTTAATATCACTCAACTAATCAATACAACAAACTGAAAAAGTCAATTCTTCAATAGGTCAACTTTTGTAAAGAACAATCTCACACGTACCCGCGCATTTACAACTACTATATTTTGCAAAAAATATTATAAAATCAAAAAAAAACACACAACTGAAAGATAACAAGTAATTACTGTGTGATTTTGTTGGTTACTTTGTATGTATATTAAATTAAAAGTACCCCACGCGTCGCCGGTGCTGTTCATTATTATTATCTTTATTTGTCACAGAAAATGTAATT
This sequence comes from Habropoda laboriosa, assembly GCF_001263275.1. Classification (NCBI taxonomy): domain Eukaryota; kingdom Metazoa; phylum Arthropoda; class Insecta; order Hymenoptera; family Apidae; genus Habropoda; species Habropoda laboriosa. The sequence continues at coordinate 974,291 of NW_017100710.1, read as the reverse complement.
CGCGATCGGCTTGACAACCCATGTTATTGTCTAAACATAAACAAACGCGCCACGCACGATCGTCTTTCATTCGTTCTTCCTTTCCAGGCCATTCACACCAACTCTCTCCATTTCCCCATCTCTCCCCACAGTCACTCTTTCATACCAAAAACCCCACATTACCTAAAATCTCTCTAATTATCGCAAGTATTCATAATCAACATGTAAACAATCATACGCATATCCAACTACTTTGCACAAAATAAAATCAAAAACCCACACGCACAACCAAGAAATAAGCATCTAAAATCTCTAATTATCGTAACCATTCACATAAACCTCCACAAACCACCACCATTCCACCTTTCCACATTCACGTCTAACCTCTCACATCCTCCTTGCCGCATTAATCCCACGGATGATTAATGTCAAAGTACGACACGATTCTACCAAAAAGGCGGCTGAATCCGCCGCTGAAGAGGGAAAGCTTGAGCGCGACGCGACGCGTCATTAATCGAGCCTTAATAAAAATCAACGTCGAATACGCGACTCTCCGACTGAAAAGCGCTCCTCTTCTCCTTCTTCTTCTTCTTCACAGACACACACTGGGCGTAGCGACGCGACGTCGCGGGGCTATTTCACCGTGTATCGAGGCCTGTGACATTAAGGAGGAGCGAGCGTGTACTAGGGCAAATGGTGGGCTGACACAACGGATAAATGTGGCGGCCCTCAGCCATCCGGCTTGTTCTCGTCTTCCGTCGCGAGGGAACATTTTTAGGACAACATTCAGCCCGCTTAGAGGGCAGAAAGTAGCGGACCCGTCAACCTTTTATCCGCGAATCCCCGTATCCCTCTCCGCCTCGAACTTCCTCCGCAACTCTATCTCTTCGTTTTCCTTCGCTCAGAGAGCCACCTCTTTCAGACGCTCCTTTCCATTCGTTTCCGCCCCTTCTCTCTCTTTCCACGAACGCCCCGAGAAGCGACACGTGTGTCTCTCTCACTTTATTTTTATTTATCGTAAAGGACCACCGCGCGATTCTCTTCCTTTCTTCGTGGCGTCGCGCAGACGCGTCGTGATAAATAATAAGAAGCACGTCGACGGACAGGGAAATATCAAGCCTGTCGGGGAATCGAAGGAAAGGGAGTGGAAGATGAATCCCGGTGTGATTAATGGGCTATCACGGTGGGATACAGAGGGTGGTTTGTTTTGTGCACCGCGGTGCTAACGGGTCGACGGCTAGGCGAGGATTAATTGTGGCTAATTGGTGGGTGATTTGGGCTGATGACTGTTGGTTTTTGGACGGGTGAACGGGGGAGATACAGGTTTGTGGGTAAAAATGTATTGGCGGTTTGTTTTGTGAACGTAGCGTTAATGGTTTAATGCGTTGATTGGTCAGTGTTTTGAGAGAGGTTAGAGAGATGTATGGTGCATTTAACGTGGTACATTGTTTAGTTTGGAAAATTACTTTGTTATTTCATAGAGTAAAATGTATACTCTTACTCGTAAATACTAAATATTTGATACATCTGATGTAAAGTTACATTTCTGAGTTTAGCGATTTATGGTGAGTTTAGTGTTTCAAAATTTATAATTAAAATTACTGTTTTATTGTATGAAGTAACATGTATACCTTTATTCATAAATATTAAATATTTGATAAATTCGAAGTAAAGATAAATTTCTGAGTTTAGCCATATATGGTGAATTTAGCGTGATACATTGTTTAGTTTGAAAGATTACTCTTTTATCGTATAAAGTAACATTTACACTTTTATTCATAAATATTTAAATATTTGCTAGATTTCAAGTAGAGATAAATTTTTATTACAAATGTCAAGTGAAATACACAATTATATCATACAATGCGAAATGACGGATCCTTCAGAAAGGAATGGAAATTGTTTTTTTAATTGAAACAAACGTTACTCTTAGATTCCTCAACAGTGAGAACTCAAGTATTGCATGAATTTTGAAGTTAAAATGGAAATATTCAGAACTTTTCCACGCTCAAGTAATCACTTAACCGTGGTGCAGTGTTTGGGTTTTTCTTTTTTGACCCAAAGACCTTAAATGTATAGACGAATTAAAGGATGTACTAGGGTTGAGTATGGTTAGAAATCCGATTGAATATTTAGGATAAAAGGAAACTAAATTCTACTGTTTGTTGAAAGTTCGATTAAAAATTTATAAGAATAAATATTTATTAAAAGTTAGCAACTATTCAATAATTTATGGACAGTAATGCATGTTATTACATCTTGAAGATGCTTAGAACAACGAGTAACAATATAATTAATTATTTCACAAATTTACACAGTAGTAATAAGGATTCTAAACGTCCTATTTATTCTACTGTTTTCTACTGTAGTCACCGTATCATACTGTTTCACTTATTCCACTGTTTTCTACTGTAGCGTAACACTATTGTACAATACTGTTTCAATTATTTCATTTTCTCTGCACATTTAATTATACCACCATTCCGCATCTATTTACTCCATCTCCAAACGCAGTTACACTTCCACGAACAAGCACAACCAGAGACGAATCAAACACGTCACAGAAATTCACACAGCAACGACTACATTGTAAAACACTGAAATCATCGTAAATCTCCTCTATTCAATACTTGTAAATTCTCCTACAACTTTACTCTCCTTTCATTTATAAAAACACGCTCTGTATTAATTTACACACAAACGAGCCCGAAACCCGTGTAAAGTGACTAACAGGAAAGAAAGAACAAAGTTACACGAACAGAACACAAGAAACGAAGAAAACAAATTGTTGCGCAGATTTTTTTCGAACGAAACGAACAGTCTATTCATCCAGCACTTCGTTTCCTTTATGCGGCAAACATTGCCCCGTTCCAAACGGAATCACGTAAACAGAAAGAAGCTTTACAATCAAACGCGCCGTCATATTTTATTCCCATCGACACCAAGTAGTGCAGCAGCCCGTCCGTCGTTTGTCGAAGCGGCAAACAACGGCGAAGAAAAGGCGTACGTAGGCACGGCCCCCTGTGACAAAAGCGAGGGAGAAAAGGGGATGGAGGAAAAAGCGGAGGAGAAGCACCTAGCCAGGTGACAAATAATAATAAAGAGGCGTCGCGCGAGGATGGAAAAGCGTCGTGGAACACCAGCAGGTAGGTACGTTTGCCGAGGCAGAGTGAGGTTGAAATTCAGAAGATGGAAAGAAGGAGGACAGAGAGTCGTCCGGTGATTAATGAAATGCATTAACTCTTGCGAGGACGGGAGGGGAAAAAGCGCGGGGGAGATTGAGAAAGGTGTCACGCGCCGCTTCGTTCCATCGAGTCTGCTACTACTCGATTTCGAGAGCGCTCCGCGTCGCCGCGGTGGCAATGAATTTTCGAATTTCTGCTACACGGCGCAGAAGGGCCGTGCACGCGTTCCTGAACGATGCATGGATTATATGTATGTATATAAATATATATAAAAAAAAAGAAGGGAAAAAAATTATTCGCGCGTGGTGACGTCGATCCTGTCACGATACGCGATTTTTGCTGAATCAACCTCTCTACCCCTTTTTTTTCTGTTTTCTGTTCAACTTGGGGTTTTTTTTTTGTTGTGTAAATTGCGAATCGTACTGGATATAAATATTACAGGTGGAAAAGTGGAATTCTGTATAGTAAATGGAAACAATTTTTTGATTTCTTCTTTTTTTCCGCAGTGGAAATATTCGTTGATGGTGTTACGAATCGCGATGTGCTTGTCGCGAAACCGATAATTGTCCCTCTTTTTGAATCAGACCATTTAAGGAATCTAATCGGGATAGGGGATTGGTGTTACGAATCGCGATGTGCTTGTCGCGAAACCGATAATTGTCCCTCTTTTTGAATCAGACTATGTAAGGAATCTAATCGGGATAGGGGACTCAGGTAGTGCTCGGAAGATAGACTATTAACGCACAACAGTTTGCTGTTAAAACTATGTATTTGTGAATGAACGTGAACAGAGCGCGAAATGCCTAAGCTTACCGATCGGAAAATTGTGTGTGGTGTCGTGTGGTGTTCGCTATTTTATAAACCACGTGTGTGTTGTGATTGGTGGTGTGAAAACTGTCGTAGGTGGTGGAAGTGTGTGGTGATTGGTTTTTTCGGTGTTTGGGGTGTGTCTGGTGGTGGTGTGAAAGTGGGGAATTTGTTCTTACATTTGTTATATTGCTTGTTGGAGGTCTGTATATGATCTTAGGTGATGTGGTGTTCAGGTGTGAGAGGCGTCGAGTTTTTGGGTGTCGTAAAGTATTTTTTGTGCCGGCTAAGACCTCGCTTTTTTTTGGACGTGCTGGTCTATCGGGAATACCGATGTATTGTTCGGCAAGCGACGTCTGTTACGCATGTGACAATGAAAAGGTGAAATATAAATTAAATTAGAATAAAGAGGAAGATTCTTTGTCGATTTGAATTTCAGCTTGTTTGTTATTTTCAGTTACTGAATTGTGCAAAAGTTTCTTTTTGCAGGATAATATTTTTACACTGAAAATGTTACGTGTAGACGTGTCAGAGCGGTAGGAGAAAATTTTAGAAACGAGAAGTTGTATTTTAAAGATTTTTGAATTTCCATTGTGAATTGGATAAAATGTCGAGTCCGTGATTGTCTAGTTAAAGTTTAAATTAAATAATTAAAATTGAATTTAGACTTAGTTCAAATTAACAGGCGATCTGTTGTTAAAAGGATATACGTATGTGTATAAAGAAACAAAGAAATTTTACAATTGTGAGTAACGTAAAATTTGTTACTGCGATATGTGCGATACTGTAAAATATTTATACTGCGATCGATTAGGGAGTTTCCACAATGTTTTGCATTATCAAATCGCATTTCCGTCGATGAATAATTAAAGTGGAATAAATAAGAAAAAAAAAAAGAATTTGTTTGGAACGTAACAATGTAAAGAAATACGTCGGAATATTATTTCTTGAAAATGGTTAGGTGGAAAATTTGTCTGATTTAGCGGCGTTAACACCTTACGTTAATGATATTCGTTATATTAGTGAAAAGATTAATTGTGCGCTTTT
>NW_017100710.1:966650-969211 GCF_001263275.1 Habropoda laboriosa | reverse complement strand
AAGTTTCTTTAAAATCTCGAAATAATGCTCGGTATATTTCTATTGTTAGATCAAAGTACTTAAGACAAAAATATTCAGATAATTTTCTTGATGATTTCTTAAAAATTTCAAGGTAATAACAATGAAATGAAAATAAAATATAATGAAAACAATACGACTTCTTTTCGAAAAATTGAGAATGTGAGCGTTTTTAGTATTGAAGTGTGATTTCAGACGCGTTCGAATTCGGGAAAAACAAAAATCCGCTCCCATACATACATCCGCGATATTTTTTACGGTGCAATTGCATCGCGATGAAGAACGGTTAATATTTGCACGAGGAAAATATTTTATCGACTTCGAGTGACCGCGTCCCGCTTCGAAAACGTTCATTTTTCGAATTTTCTGTCTCTCTGGAATTTTTTCCCCATTAAATATCGCGAGACAGAAGAATATTTGCTTCAGTTCTGCAGGCGGGAAGGGTGAAGTGTGGTTGAAATTAGCTGAGAGGAGCGGTGTGAAGCGGATTTATAACCATGTAACGCGAGGTAGAAGCGTCACGCTGAATACTAATAATATAGAATGAGCTTTGAAGATAAAGCCAGCGTCATTTAAAATAATGGTAGGGCGTAATTCTTTCAGCGTCTAGGATTTACTGTAATATTATGTGGTCCTCGATTATATACCACTTTGGCGTGTAAATTCGAATCGAGCATTTTTCATTATAACAGATAAATTGTTCTTTAAAACATTTCACCGGATTAAAAATTTGTTAATATTGAAATTCATTTAAAATGCAAATTTCGCAATATTCGATATTCAAATTATCCAAAATATCAGGAAATTTCTTTCAATTATACCAAATTTCAAATTCAGAACCCTGTTGACAGTGCTCAAGAGAATTTCATAATACCCTTCCAAATTTTTATTCAATAAATTTTTAATCATTTTAACCACGTACCTACTTTCAACAAATTAGACTTGCATTAGAATAAATTCAGTTATAAATAATGTCAATTATAAATTCTGAACTGTAAATTGAAGTACCTTATTTATTTTTTAAACAGAATTGCAAGCCTTTTTCGAATCAATTCGACCTTACGCATCAGTTCAATGAACAATCAAATACTAGTAAAAAATTCATGGTACAATTATCAAGAATCACACTACCGGCCAAAAGTTTGGAATCACCTGTCAATTTACATAAATACTGAATCTGCTATTAATTCTTTATAAACCTGAAATTTATGTTGTGGAAACCAATAGCACTTGACCTCATTTCGATTGATTTGAATAACAAAAAGTTCCTTAAAAAATTCTTAAAATTGCTAACTTTTTTTTTAGAAATTTTTGCGTAACTTATAATGAACAGTGATTCCAAACATTTGGCCGGTAGTGTACATACCAAACATCACTAATTAACCTAATGAAACTCACAAACCCCCTTGTTATCTATTACATCAAATTTGTATTGCAATAAAATACGTACCACGTGTGTTGATTTGGTTAGTCAATTACAAATTGAAGCATTTCATTATCCTCGTCGTTGCCGCGTATTACCATAGACGAAAAAGAAAACGTAGATCAAATCGAAACAAAACGAATTACAAAAGACTTCTTCGAATTAAATCGACCTTACACGCCAATTCAATCAACAATAAGACATCGCTAAAAAATTCATCGTTCAATTATCAAGAATCGTACGAAGTATATACCTATACCAAACATCGCTAATTAACTTAATGAAACGCACTAACCCCCTTTATGGGGCATAACTCGTTGCCGTATCTATTATCGGATCGGCCCGGTGACCATCGACGATATTATTTCCGATGCGTCGAGGGTTCTTCTTTAGCTCTCCGCGTACGTGTGGCTGTCGTTGCGTGGAAGTCGAGCGCGAAGGGCTCTTAGGAAAATTGACCGACCCTAATGGCCTAACCGCACACACGTACATCGCGGATAATGATGATGACAGCGGCGATAATCGCGATATAAGAACACCGATGGAGCACGCCACACAGTCGTCTCTGTTCTCTCTACTGTGTGTCAAACTGAAGTTTGAACGCAGTCGCCTGTGTGTTCGCTCCCCACTGTGTCAAACTGAGGTCTAAACGCGACAACGTCTGCAGAAGAAACTGTACCGATTTTGTGTCGTAACACTGTACATAGATGTACGGTGCACAGGTAATTTAGAATGTACCAGAGTTGGATTTTCAGGAGTAATTAGGTTTAAATGTCAAGGGGCGGAGAACAACGTGGGATTAATGTTTGTTGGAAAATTGATTAATTAACAACATCGATTGGCGAAAATTATAGAATCTACATGTGGAATGTTGTGTCGAGTGGAGTTCCGATAAAATACGATAATGAATGTTTAAAGAGAAGGAGAGAGGGGAGGGAGCTACGATGAAATAATGAGCTCCATTTAAACGATAGAGGATCAGTTATTTTCAATCGGGTGTTTCATTAACGGAGCGGCGTTACGTGTGCATTTAATTTCATCTATACAAGAGCGCGATATCTTTCAAGGATACTCCGTTTCATTAAACAGATTCAGTTTTCCCAAATTAATTCTATGCTTC
>NW_017100710.1:960201-966378 GCF_001263275.1 Habropoda laboriosa | reverse complement strand
ACCAATGAAACATTAATATTCGCAAAAGTAAAATACAACACTAATCGATCAAAGACTCTCTTAAAAAAAAAAAAAAATTGAAATATTACGCTTATTGAAACTTCTTCGTAACCCAAATCAAACTTCAGAAAGGGGGAAAAGCGAGCCATTAAACGTTCAATCGTTCGGCTCTCACCCTAATTAACCCGCTTTATTTCGCTTCGAGCTGTTCGACCTGGAAGAAAGCGTAGGAAAAATAGCTTTATCGCGTGGCGGCGTTTCAGCGAGAAACTATAAAATCGAAACTACAGAAATGGAATCGCGTTTTCTTAGGCCTGTGTCCTTTTAAAACACATTCGCAGTTTCTCGCGAGTGTCCCTACCTATCAGCCCAGTTAAGGATTTTCGCTTGGTTAGCGTGTCAACGGCAGAATCCGCGGGAAATTCATTCTTTTCCGGTTCAGCGTGTTTCCAATGATTCATGAGAACGCTTTTGCCCCGCGTTCATTACCCTGGGTCGCTTGTTCGCCTGTGCACGCGAGCAGTTCTCCCGCGGGACCTGACGAATCCCGTATTCAAAATCGTTTTAAAATTTATGCGCCGGCCTGCACGCCTTCCCACGGCTCTTTCGTGCCTACAGCTGGAAAGTGGAAGCTCATTGTTGTTTGTTTAACCGCAGCTCGATTGTTTCCTTTATCGGATGCTCGAGGAATATTGGTTCTTGCGTCTGGTATGTGAGATTAGGTGCAGGATTTCTTGTTAGATCATTTCGTTTTACTGCATCTTCGTTTTAGCGACAATTTTTTCCCTCTGATGTTCAGCGTTCGCGTTTAGATATGATTTTTTGGTATACTGTTGTTTAGTAGAACTTGTTAAGTAAGTGATAAAGATGAAAAATTAAGAGTTTTCTGTTTTTTGAATAATCTTACGCTTTTTGGAACTTGTTTTGATCTTTCTGTAGGTAAACAGAAATTATGTAATATTTAAAAGCCGAATGGAGTTGTAAACGTATTGTGCAATCGTGTTGTGGAATCAGCATAACTTGTTGTGAAAAGTTGAGTTCTTTTTTTTAAGTAGGTAGATACTCTTGTGCTGTTTAAAAGAATTGTTTTGATCTTTCTGGAGATAAACAGAAATGATGTAATATTTCAAAGCAGAGTGGAATTCGATAAAATACGGTGTGTTAAGTAACCCTGTTATACAAGATTGATAACTATGTATATAGTTACATCAAATGTTGCATCAAATTCGTAACTATTATTCAATATAATTACTATCCATATTATTAAAGATTTTATTATTCTTACGTTTGCTTCGTATATTCTAAACCAGTAACTGTTTTATTTTATTCAGCCTTACAATTTATCTCAAATAACAATCTATCGAAATAGGGAACGTTTGATACTAGTAAGTACTGTCTACTACTAATTTTTCAATCACGTTTTAATTACATAAAAATTCATTCTTGCAAGTGATTACTTCATTCGATCACTTCGTACAACAAATTACAAACAAAAAATAATTAATTCGTTCAAATCATATTATTTACCGAAATTCGTATTAATTAAACAAAATATTCTGCTTATCCAAACAGAAGCAAGAAAAGTTTTGTTGTATGTACAGGGAAAAATTTCAGGGTGCAAAGCGTGACGGAATACCTCTATCTGAGCACAAAGGCGAAGCTCTTAGATGCCTGCACGCATTGCAATCGTGCTAATTCCCGCTGCTTGCACGCGCGCCAGCCACTTTCTTGAACGTGGCCCTCTGCCCGAGAACAAAGCACTGCAAGCGGGCCAACCGCGCCCCTTTCGTTGTCCAGACCATCAACAATGACCGCTCTCTATGCTTTCAGAAACGCCGCCATCCACCATCAGCCATTGCTATACGCGTCAAACGTTCGCGCCCCTTGCATGCCAGATGCCTGCATATCTACCGAATTTAACCTATAGACGACATGCTTACTAGATGTTCCTCCTATTAAACTGATAAATCCATCAAATTCTCACTGATCGATTAATTACAGTTCCTATTTGTTCTGCCGTTTAATTTCCGAAGGTAAAATAAACACCAAGATTAGTCCGTGGTATAATATTTGCCATTAGCAGACTATGGATTTTTATGCGTTTATGGAAAATTCGAAATCACAACGATACACAGAACGCACGTGATAAGCAGAAATATATAAATAAACCTAAAATATTTAGCGAATAAAACAATTGCCTATTCAAACAATTTATAAAAATATGAATTTGCACAAAAATCCGCAGTCCAGACGTTACTTATAACTATATCTTTCATGCACCGAGCAATTTAGTTATCCCCTTTACGTAAAATTCCTCATTATTGGGATTTAAATGTTTCTAAAATATTTTAATTTATTTACAAGATTGAGGAATTTTATTAGATGGTAATCAGACGATTTGAAGTCAAAATTAAACGGGATGTGACATTTTATTTTCTATTCTATTTCGTTTAACTTATTCTAAGCCGCGAAGTTCGGAAATTGAGTCCTTAAAATTTTTCTTTCTGATTTCTTTCACTATCTTGAAGAAACAAAATTTTTGCGATGAGATGGATGTTTCTATTACCGAACCTTCAAATTCTGATTAATAAATCCTTCAAATCCTTCAAATTATGATTAATCGATAAATTGAAATTGCTATTTCTCTTATTACCCACTCTATTCTTATCGAGCCAAGTCGACCCTGTGATTCATTTTTCAATTTTCAAGTACAGAATAGCGAAATGTTAGAGTATATTTTTCAGGCAACTATGTGGAACCGTGGAATATTTTATTAAAGTGTTTTTTTATCGTACGTTCTATTCTTGTTCGCTTCCGGAACATGCTCCTTCCCACTCGATAGAAATATCTTCCACGGTTCCGAGGGATGAGACAGAGAATTTATCAGAGTGACGAACCATCCTCTCGATCCAGGAACGATTCTTTTTTCCTCGACACTTCGTTCAGAGGGTTCGGAAACAACGAGATGGTTGCGACTTAGGGGACGATTTTTCGACAGGTTTCTGATCGATTGCGGGGAGAGGTTTGACACGTGTTTCTCTGTGTCTATCATAAAGTTGTTCCGAAGGTGAGCAGGAAAATTAATGAACGTGTCAATAAATTAGTACGAAGAATTCTCTTATACAGATTATAATAAAAAATATAGGAGAAACAAGAAATCGTTCGTTTAATCCTAGATTTCCTGAGCTCTGAGTCGTCACGTGGAAGTTCAAAAAGTGAATTCCACGAACACATACTCCTTTTTACGCATTTATCTTAAAGAAAAATAAATTGCATCTTGAAGAAAATTTTATAACACTTGAGTATGTTATATTTTGTAAAAGAACATAGGATACTTATATTTAATCATATGTATTTATAGAATAAAATAGTATTGCACAATGATGTAGGTACTAACATGGAACTATTTAGCCTGAGTGTGATTTTTCTGATGTCAAACATGAATAACAAAGTACGTACCATGTTCATCGAATGCTTGATTACAACTAATTGAATGCTGTGTATCGTTCCTTTCCAATTAGTCAGCACGATTTTTTGTTTTGCAGTCGTTTGTTATTTTTCAGAGACAAGAAAAGCGCAAAGTGTACGCTTCACGAGTTCAACAGTATCGCGACACGTAAATCGTTTGTTTTCTTCTTCTTACGCATAGTATTCTTCACGTGTAGTAACGGTGATTTTAGAATGTCAAACTTAAAGGTCTCTCTTACTTAAAGGCAAACAATAAATCATTTTTGGAGAATTTTTACACAAAGGAAATAGTTCTCGTTAAAAATTTTTCAACCTGTGGGTTTGAGGAACCCTCCCTTAACTCTTTGCACTCGAAGTACTCCTTCAGGCACAGACAATGTTTGACGTTCTACTTAAAGTGTGTCTCCCAGGTACACCAAAAATAAGGAAAATAACTTACTTATAATTTTTTCTTTCAAATAAATAATTTATTACATATGCGTAACAAGCTAAAAAGAAATTAGAGTTTCTGCAAGATTTATCCATGAAAAAGTTCGAGTGCAAAGGGTTAATATTTATAATTTCACCTTGTCAACTGTCACGTTAATTACGTTAATTACAGTATTCTCCTACCTGTACGTCATCGTCTATCCGAGTTCTTATTTTTCACTCGACTCTTTTAAACCATCGCAAATAAAGTACGATTACGAATCTCTTGAAATAGCTGCTGAAGGCCGTGAGAAACAATAGAAAAACACGCTGAGATATCGCATGGCAAGGTATACGCGGCATTCAGACCACCCAGACGGATCTGAACCAGAAAAATCCGTGTACCGTCTTTCCAAGCCACTTTACACTGAAAAGGACCATGCCCTATTATCTTCGAACGCGGCTCGAGGGATGCCACGTGCAGCGTGCATACATCGCGTATTTCCACTTTGTTTCGCCTAACTAATGGCGAGCTTTCGTCGCCCACTTTCCACCTCTCCGCCCTTCCACGTCAGCCTTTCTTACGCGCACCCTTTCAGAATCGCAAGCGCCGCGTGCGCTAAATTGTCACGCGACGCTTCACGCTGCGCCGCTGCAACGATCGAATAAATAAAATGCACGGCAAATTTTAGTGCAATTAAAAATGTTGGGTTCGTGCGAATGAAATCGCTGATACAATAACAAGTGCTTACGACGGCTTGCAAAAATGACAGAGAGCTTAGAAGTGTATTTTTGGAGAGACGAATTCGCAACAGATCGGAGCAATTATGTTCTATGAGTTCAAAGGTGGATTTCATAGTGTTGTTGAAATAGTAAGATGAATAAATGATCAATTAGGGGAACGAACTGTTAGAAGTTGGTTTGAAAAATTTCGAAACTTGAAACGAATTACTAGAAAATTGAAATAGATCGTCATGTTACACACCGCTCTAACCTTAACAAATAGGATAGACACATTTCGTATCCACCGCCTAGTAACCCCTAACAATTATCTTTTTATACAATTACTCATACGCTTCACTGAGTCATACTCATCAAATCCCAAGACCGTTGGACCTTTCCGTACTCCCACTACCCCAAAGTAAGATCTACGAACCTTAATAAAAGCAAGCAGTTAAACATCCCGCATACATATAGAAGAATCGCTACGACCGAACGGCTCTAGAAACTAAGTGCTTTAGAACTTGTAAGATTTCGTGTAGAAAATTTAGTAAAATAAAATTATAATTTTTTTGTTTAAACTGCTAAACATCGGAATCTAACAGTCAGAGAGTGGAGAAATTTTGAAAATGAAGAACGTGGTTGGTGAAATCGTTCATTGGATCCTGGAAATTTTGCGACAATCGGTAGAATCTGATGTTTATACCAAACGATACGAGATATGTAACAGAAATGTCACAAGGAAACCTTAACAGCGATACATTTTCGCTACATTTCTACACTTTCTATAACTCATTTCGTATATCAGGAGAAGGAAGTTAATATAAATGCTTACATTGCGCTGCGGAGGATTCACCGTTGGCACGCGAATGAAGCAAGAAGCTATAAAGAATTTTATATTTGCTCGTTGCGTTGGCGAGTAACGCGTCGCATTTTTCATTTCACTTTGGAAAATACGCGCATAGACACGCGCTATATTCATATTCAGCGGCAGTGCCTGGTTTTGTCTTATTTCGTCTCTCCGTGTTTTATTGTTCCCATATATTACCGTAGACCCGTTCACGATGAAAGACAACGCGAGATGTGGTCGTCTCTCTTGCTTTACGTACAGTATAAAGCGTTTCGCCATCGACTACATTGTATTACTTGAACCTCTTGAAGTTAATGGCTCTTCTAGATACCTATTTTTATTCTTTTTTGCTTTCTAACCAATGGCGGAAAATTGTAATATCGTTGCGATGTATCAATGCATTCCTGTTTCATTTGTGTTCATTATTATGTTTAGTGCTTCACTTAGAGTGGCTAATTAGAGGAAGAATTGAGCTGCAAGAATTTCTTTCTTTTTGAAGATGTTTACGTTAGATCATCCCTTTAGTGACCAGAAAGACACATGTCTCACTTGAGTACTCGAACGAAAATTTGTTTCAATTTAGTATACATTATTGAAAAACTAAATTAAATTAATAAATTTAAATTAAACGAAAGAATTCAGCCAGGGAAGGGTTAAGTATAAAAGTAAATTAGCCAAAATACGAAATAAAGAGAAATTCTTGCGATATTCTCTATCATAGTACGAGATAA
>NW_017100710.1:958892-960176 GCF_001263275.1 Habropoda laboriosa | reverse complement strand
CGAGATAAGATAAAATTTTAGAAAATTTTCGAAATTTCCCGAGAGAAATATTTCAAAGTTCCAGGAAATCATGCAACTATCGTGTGAATCTTTCCCAAGCACTTTTCTCATTTCCAAAAATTTCACACCGAGATTCCCGACAAACAGCCACAACAACAATCTCCACGCATTAATCCTCGAAATCGAGCGGAAATGATAAAATCACGGGAAAATTCACCAGGCGTACTCGTTATCGTCAAGTGTGTTGGCCATCTCTGTCCACGAGATTCTGTCGCTCATAAAAGTTAACAGCTGCTCTAACCGGCCAATCGAGATGAAGCGTGCGTTTTACACGCGCGAGCATGCTCGTGCCGGGCGTAACGTTTGAATTAAACTGATTCATAAATATTAACACTCGGTGTTTACGTTGCGGTGTACGATACACGGGGGACGACGCTTATATTTGATCCGGAACTCACGTGTGTATATCGTGTGTGCAGGACGTAATCTCTCGACAATGATGCAAATTATAGCATGACGTACACGGCAATTCGCGCGCGCGACAGAATGTTTTCTTAACTGCGTTTTTATATCGGCGGAGCAGCCTATTAATTTCGTTGCAAAGAGCTTTTTCGAACTTGTTTAGCGAGGTTCGATTTTTCGGCGGCAATTCAATTTTACCGCGACTAAATTTCGTTTTTAATAGGTATTCCGTTTGAAAATTACGCGTACGGTATAATTGAATCGCGCGGTAGAATAAATCAGTTATCTGCTGTGTTGTCCTGCGAAATATTTTTTCGCAGAAAAATACGTAGGTATAAAGCAAATTATAATGTGTTCCAATATACTTTCGTTAACCTTTTTGTTATAAGCCTGAATTATTTGAAAGATAGAAAGGAACGTTTGTTTGTATTTTAGCAATTAGTAAATGTATTTTGTTATTTTGAAAACATTTAACGGTCCCTTTTGTTCGGTATTCGTCTGGCAATATTGGAAAATGATGAAGATATGATGTAGTTCTGTGATTTTTAATTTGATCAAATTTTGAAATTTTCAAATGAAATGAAATTTATTTTAAACGATGCACAGCGGAGTATTTGGTGGCGAAAAGTATTTTGTTATGAAATTTTCATACTGAAAGTCTCAATTTGAGAGTTACATCTGTAAATAGGGAAAATAAGAATTTACCACTAATTTTTAAATCATTTTCACATGATATTATTGGAATGTTCGGTTAGAGACAGAATTTGCTCACCGAAAATTAAAAATAATAACGATTATATTTTAATAATAATTCCTACTTCC
>NW_017100710.1:957007-958497 GCF_001263275.1 Habropoda laboriosa | reverse complement strand
TAAATTTTTCAATATTCAACATTCAAATTATCCAAAATATTAGATTTCTTTCAGTTACCAAAAAATTTCAAATTCAAAACTCTGTTGACCAAGAAAAGAAGAATTTCATATTCTTTCAATTTTTCATTCAACAATTCTTAAATAACTTCCAACACGTCAGACTTATATTTTAATAAAATATGCGCCACGTGTGTTGATTTGATAATAATCGAAGAATCTCAGTTTCTTCACTGTCACCTATTACTACGGACAAGGAAAAAAATTTAGATTAAATCGATATTCAGAAGAAACCAGATTATACAGTATCAAATACAGGGTATCCTGAAATTCCTCGAGCCCATCGTCCATTATCCACAATATTCCAGCTTGACCAAACATCCCAAGCATACTACTACTCTCTCTCTCTCTCTCTTCTCTCTCTATCCAATCCCGAACAGGTCCAAAATGTCGGTGCATCTTGCAGAATCACGGCGACTACTCGAACCGTTCGTGCGATACAATCTTGCGCTACCACGAAATTTCGTAATAAATACCTAGAAACTTTTCGAGGAGCGTTGTCACGCGCGCTCGTGCGACCACCTAGCCCCTATTGTTGTCACGGATGGCGTACGTGCACACATCGACACCGGCTGGCCCGCGCGTACACGACAATGGAATACTTAGATCCACCCCTGTTGGTCCACCCCCGCGGCATTCTCCATTGTCTCATGATTTATGTGCCGTGGTCGCGGTGTCAACGGGGTATTGATTAAAATACACGCACACAGACACAGTCTATGCACACCATGAGACCGTGGTTGGGCACACAGGAATTTATGCACACAAGCTAACCTGGACGTGGAACATCGTTGTTCCTCGTTGTAAACTGAACGACCGCCGCGTGTCGATCGTGTCTGCCCGCGTAAAAAGCTGCGCGAGCCGAGCTTCCATTGGCGAATCGTTTAACGTTTCGACGACAGCACTCTTACCAACCGGAGACCCCTCTGGGAGCATCGACACGTCGTGTCGCCCCACGGAATTCCTTTGACGTGTTTATACAGGGTGTTCCCGTAGCTAGTGGTGCAACCGTGAAAGAGGTGATTCTACGTGAGAAAATGAACTGTGTCGCGTCGCGCTCTTTTGCGATGTTCAAAAGGAAGCTCGCGGTCGCGACTGTCACCCGCCAAATTAATCTTAGGTAACTAGTTCAAATTTGTTTTGCTGATACGTAGCAAAACATAGAGTGCGTCACGAAACGATTGACGACTTGCTGAAAAACTCAAGTATTCGATCGCGACTTGAAGTGTACTTGTGTCTCCTCGAACGGCTGCAGAGTGGTGTTCGCTCGATAGAACCTTTTCTGAATCTGTCGCTCGATCGCCGAATTTTTCTGGAGTCCGCAGGCTCGATCGCCGAATTTTTCTGGAGTCCGCAGTGACTCCCCCGCCAAGTGCAAGAAGGCACGCGGATTGGTTTTTCACGTACGCACAAATTACCAATCAACGTGCCCT
>NW_017100710.1:951077-956885 GCF_001263275.1 Habropoda laboriosa | reverse complement strand
GCCGAGAGTGCCGTTATACGCGCGTGTGGATTGACCCTTCAGTAATACCTGGTTTATGACACGTCTTCGGTTATTCGAGGACGCGGAAAGTCGAAATTCTAAAGGCATTGTTCTGTAAGAAATTACTTATTTTTTCGCGGAGCTACGAAGCGTCTTTGTTCTCAAAAATAACCTTCTCGTGCGAGCGTGCCATAAACCCGGTCAACGAAGACCCCACGCGTTCCGTGCCTGCGCGACGGAACAAACTGGATGTATGGAATGAAATTTGTTCACGAGGGGCTTAGTTTTCGAGTAAGCTTTGTAGTGAACGATAATATCAAAAGTCGAAGTTTTGACGTCAAGGGGTAAATTTAATTTTCAGTGGGATATCAATTGTATATGCTATTAATGCGCTTTATTGATTGTGTTGTTAGAGTAGTGAATAGATTCGAGGAGGAGGAAGATAAGTACTCGTAGTAATCTTTAAATTTGACTCTGACGCTGTTCTTTATTGTATAATAATTGAATAGCAGAAAATTTAAAAATTGCCATACTGAAGTACTTGCAGAGTATGTATAGGTATATCAAAGTTTCCTGGACTCTGAGTTTAATAATTTATTAAAAAAAAAAAAAAATGTTGATCTTCATCTTCGCGATTACGACATACGAACATAAACTCGCCTATTTTAAGCACTTTAGAAGATATTTTTGGACACATACTTACGTTGAAAAACAGTTAGGTTAATTTCGAGAAAAATGAACCAATTTTTAAACACCTACCAGCTGATTTGGTTGATGTTACTTGTATCTCTTTTCCAGCTATTTTATTTACACGTATCCAAAAAATGGAACAACTGAACAAAATAAGAAATATGAAGTTAATTATATGCAGTTTCAGACCTGCTTACGACGGACTCCGACCTCATTTTTCTGGCCGATACTGAATTTTCCAGCCGAGTGACACTTGTTTCAATTCTCATTATCTCGAGCCCTATAACTTCCCACCGTTATTCTAACCAAACTAATTTACCATCTGAGTAACTTCCTTGTTAGATAAAAACGTAGCTCCGCTCCTTCTCGAATCTAGACATATCTAACGTACGTATCTCCTCAATCGTACCCTGTCCCTCTTCCTCGCTTATGCCACAAAACGCCCCACAGTATCGAGTCTTGCTACGAGATAAACTCGTCCTTTCGAGGAGGCTGGCACGGATATTCGCTGCGGCGAAGTGACTCGTTACCTTAAGAGAAACATTCTCTCTCTCTCTCTCGCCGTCGACTTTTCACCCTCTCGAGTCAGCGAGTCGCGCGCCACCCATCCTCCTGCTCCTTCGTAGCCGGGAGCGTCGGCACACTCCCTTTCCTGGCACCGTTTTATTTATTATCCGGGGTTATCCCAGCGACAGACTGCGGCCAACTTTCCAGCGCGGCTCGCTGAAGCGGTCCACACATTATTTGGTGCGTGAACCGCGTATTCATCGCTATTTCCCCCCTTTATTTCTCTCTCTCTCTGTTTCGCTTCGTTCGACCCAGGGACCCGGTTTTCCACCCACGAACTCCTCCGCGTGCCACCAACGACGCCTTTTGACGGTCCACTAATTGCGAACGTGGATGAAAGACACGGACACGCGACGCTGAATCGTCTACCTCCCTCCTCCTACCACCTCCTTTCATACAGAGGCCATGGATCTCAGTCTATTTTAGACTTTCGACGAGTTACACGGAAGAATTAGCGTCGGTTTACGAGCATTCAGGTATCGACGGGGTCGCTTGAATGGAACGGTATTCGCGAACGGTTTGTCGAGGGTGATTCATTTTACGATGGTTTAAGAAGCCGTTTGAGAACGTTCCACCGGTAACGAGCAGGTTTTTTAAAAAATAGATGTAGGTTTTAAGTAAATGTTTTGCAACTTTTTTTATTTTTTTATTTTAACGGGTGGAGGAGGTTGTGTTTATTCTGTTAGGGATTCAGTTGGTTTGATGAAATCTGAATGCGTTTTGTCGGGTTCTTCTTTTATGGGAATTCTTGGGAGATTTGTAGAACGGTTTGTGCAGGATTTCAGTGAATTTAGCCGTGTGAATGTTTGTAATTTTATTGAATTTGCGTGTCCGTTCGTTCGGTTTGATGGTGAATGTGTGAATAGTTTGTGGTGATTTGACGAACACAATTATGGAATTTTTAGTGTGATTTGGAGGATTGATATGTCGAGGAAGTTCAATTGCTTTGACGAGTCTTGAGTATAATTGATGAGTGTAAGATTTAATTGACAATTTTAATCAATCTAATTTTTACGCGTTAAATGAGCCCATTTATCAGTAAAAAGATTCAGTCCTTTAAATGCATAAGTAAAAATTAGTTTGCTTGGTGTACATATTTCATATTTAACGATATAACGATGTAGGTTTAAAATTCAGCAGATTGATGAATACCTAATTTTTACGCGTTAAATGAGCCCATTTATCAGTAAAAAGATTCAGTCCTTTAAATGCATAATTAAAAATTAGTTTGTTTGGTGTACATATTTCATATTTAACGATATAACGATGTAGGTTTAAAATTCAGCAGATTGATGAATATGTCGTACTGAGAGCCGATCTCTCGGTATTGTAAATCGAGAGTTTGTTTAAGCGTTGAGTGCGATACGGGACTGCGTGAAGGCACTTGAGACATAGACCAGACGGCGGGTCATAAAAATGGGAATATAGATGAGATTTAATTAACAGCTTCATTAGTCATCGGGGTTCAAAATGAGCCTAATTTTTACGCATCAAGTGAGTTCATTTATCGGTAAAAATATTCAATTCCCTAGGTGTGTAATTAAAAATTAGTAGAAAGCTCACTTCGTGCAAATGTAAGTTTGATGTACACAACTTCATGCTTGACACTGATACACAATCACATAATTAAAAATAGAGACTTATCGAATGAATAAATATTTTGTTAATTAAATATCAATTAGCCCCTAATCCTTAATTCCCAAATTTTTTCACCAAGACACTCTTAAACAGGATAAAATACTTTTTCCACTAATTTTTAAAAATACGTTTGTCAGATCATCTTCAAAACTTCAAGCGTGAAGTACACTTCTGACTTAAGAATTTAGACCACAGGCTCTTGTTGTAAAACAAGTTGAAGTATAAGTAGGCACAGGTTGTCGAATTGAAGTTCTTGATCGTCTATAAGCTTTCCAAATACTCGAAATGCAGTGACTAGAAATTCCTAATAGGATGGCGAAGTACCACAGGGGATAAATTGTGATCGCTATACGGCGCGGAGCGAACGAAACTATTAATATCCCATCGCAAAAGCAGACGTTAGCGGAGCTTGCTAGCGAGTTGAAAGCCTATAACGCACCAGATATTCTGAGGCAGTCCTAATGCGTAAATGTGTACTGATAGTGCACGCTCGCGGCAGAGACGAAAGGTGCTCGCATTAAACATGGAATTACAATAAATCACGAGTTGCAAACCGCGCGAATCTACTCGCACCATAGAAATCCTCTGCTCCCTGAATGTGTAACATGTTTTTCCAAATTGTGCGAAAATTTTTTATGGAAAATTTCAATTTTCAGTCTTCGTACTCACATTTCACATTTTAACTTCAAATTTGAGTTTTCACGCTTCGCATTTCATATCTCAAATCCAGCTTTCAAGCTTCAATTTTTGATATTCAAAATTGCGAAAGCGTAGATTCACAATACACTTCAGATTTCCAGGCTCAAGTATAAATTTTTGATTCTCAAATTGCGAATCTTACATTTCAAATCCAGACTTCAAGCTTTAATTTTTGATATTGAATTTTGTTACGTCTAACTGTGAAAGTGCAGATTGAGTAAGTCTTGCATTTCAGGTTTCCAATTTCCAGTTTCAAGTATAAATCTTTGATTTTCAAATTGGAAACTTCACATTTCAAATTCAACTTGAAGCTTCAATTTCTGACATTCAAATTGTAAGTTTTACACTTCAAGCTTCTCCAGCTTCAAGTACAAATTGTAAGTTTCAACCTCCAAACCCTTATCAGTACCAACAAAAGTTCCACATAAACGCGCGTCGACGTTAAGCGACACACGAGATCTTAACTCAACTCTTTCCAATCGAACAAATCAACCTGCCCAATAAACCAGACCGAATTCAATTAACCAAAACCACCGTCCAGATTCCACAAACCGCTTCCTACGATTAACTTCAAATCACTCCTCGGCAACCCTGTATCACAGCGTATCAGAATCAGTACTCACCGCGATGGAGAACTTTGTTGAACACGCTGGTTATGATCTGGAGTTCCGAGTTTACTGTCTCGCCGATCTGAAACAGACAGAAAAGATTTTCTTTGAGTACCACCGACTGTGCAACGACTGTACTACCATGGTATCGTTTCACGGGGTTAGAGTAAAGGCCAAGTTCCTTCCTTCGACCCTCCTCGTCACAACCATACCTCTATCCCTATCTCTCGTTCATTCTGTGCCCTAATACGTTTTCCATCGATTTCCCATGAAAAGAGGGGCGGAGGGGGGCAGCTCTGTTCGACGCTGCTAAGTGCACCGCATAAAGAGGCGAAGGCGAACAGTCGTTTCGAAACTTCCACACTGGCCGCCATTAAAGGTAACCGTAAAAGCCGGCTAAAACCGACCGGCAACTCTCTAAAGTAACGATAAATAATAAAAGCTCATCTGGCCATCGCGGATGGATCAAGAGTTTCGTCGTTTCCGCCTGATGGAATGGCCTGGTTACTGATCATACGCACCGTAGGTCCCTTCGCCATAGGTATTTTCTCCGTCTCTATCCACAGCTGTGTATCACGTCTCTCTTTCACTCTGTTTCACCGTTTCTACTTAAGAGTCTCGTTACTTGAACTTGGAAACCATCGCGACTTTACGAGTATCATTGTTGCCACGACGTCGACGACGACGATGCTGACGCTCAGAAATTCATGACGTTTTACGGGCTATTCGTTATTCAAGGCGGCCGCTGACGGAAGAGGTGTTAATATGAGGGAGAGACGTGCGGCCGGAAGTTCGGGGTTTCGTACGGCTGGATCGGTTCTCGGATGCGTTTTATTTTTACGCGGGGCGCGTTCAAGTAAAAATAGCGAAATATCGCGGGGGCTTGGGGGGAAATAAAGGGTTGACGCAGGTAGTTGTGAAATTGAAACAGCGTGTACAAATATAGGGTGGCTTGATACAGGGTCGTTTATTTACGAAATTTCTATGGAACTGGATTATTTTTAAATTGTACCAACTATTTTAAAATTAGCTTTTAATTAATGTTTTTTGTGCAATGTAGAAATTAAGGTACATTATTGGAACGACGATTATATCGAGAACAGGTTTTTTTTTTCATGTTTGACGATGAGATAAGTTGATGGCGGAATTAAACGTGATACACCAAAGGAGGCATTTTTTTTTGTTTTAATATTCTTTCGGATATATATGTATATAGCGTGGAGGAAGAGGGTAAATATCCTCACAATATCTGGCGTAATTATCGCGTCTTCGTCCGGCAGAGAAAATAGAGGGAAGCTGGATTATTAGCTTCCGAGCTCGATAACTTATTAACTGATAATAAAATTTTCAGCTCGTCGTAATAAAGTATAATCAATGATTACGTTGTTGCGTTATACCAAGGGATTATTATGTTTATTTTGGGCTACTTGTTATACAGGCTTAATAAGGCAACGATAAGCGCGGCTATCTTTCTTATTAAGATTTACGAAAATGCTTCTTCCTTGAGGTAAATCAAATTGTAGCTAATAAAAATGTACTTGGAAGTTACTACGTAGAATTTTTAATTATTTTTTATTAGAATATTTCTTAATTTTATTATTGTGAA
>NW_017100710.1:949856-950929 GCF_001263275.1 Habropoda laboriosa | reverse complement strand
TACATCTACAATACATAACATTGAAAAAGCATCGAATGAATTTTTCCCTAGTCTATTGAGCTCTCCAACGTTAATTTCAAACTTAGAAATGAATTACCAACAGATTCGATATTGGCGTGCGCTGACAAGTGTTGAAACTTTTATCAATAGCGTACGTATACACACAAATTTTCCTTACTTTTTCGTTTCTATTTAACATCCTTAACCCTCTCACGTGAGACAACTACAAAGGATAAAACAGAATTTAATAGCACGAAAGAAACAAAAAAAATATGCAAAACTATCCACTAAATTTACAGAAAGAAGGGAAGAAAAAACAAACCACTAACACGAAAATCACACCGCTTCTCATACTTCATTCCTCAAACCAGCGCAAACATTCTCCAATAATTCCACCTTCCTCTGCATTCATTACAACGCGCCGTCATAATTCCCAGCCCAGACGCCAAGAGGCCAGAACAAACGGCTAAAACTCCAGTCGATAAATCCATCCCGCGAAAACGAGCGTCATGAGTGTCCCGCGAAGGTACACGCGGAACGAGCGAGTGAAAATATCCGGGAGCTCATTTAGCCCCTCCGGATTGTTCCAACGTTGACAGGGAACGCTGGCACCGACTCATTTGGATCTCATCCCTCAGACACCCCCAGGGTATAATCCGTTTGAATTACACCCGTCAACATCGCGCCCCTATCCTCTCCCCCTCCTCTCCGCCCTTCTGCCACGACACACTTTTACGAGCCACCCCTGCGTGTCCAGAGATCGAGCACCTGTTAAAGGTTGGCCCGCGTCGCGTCGCGGTCGACGCTTTGGAATCCCTCTCGAAAATTCTTCCTGGCCCGGCGACATTTTCCTGTATCGTCACGTGGCGGTAATTCGGTGGAAGTTTGTTGGTTGATTTATCTTGTGGGTCACGTTGATTAAAACGGTGTGTAATGTTCATTGTTCGATACCTTTTGGAGAATTGTTCGGAAGAGTTTGTTTTTCTTTTTGTGGGATATTCGATAGCGGTGACAGATGACCTTGGGTTTTTAGGAGTTTTTTTTGGTGGAAAATGAAGAAGTTGCGGAGGATA
>NW_017100710.1:949399-949735 GCF_001263275.1 Habropoda laboriosa | reverse complement strand
GTGTAAACTTTTTGGTGGAAGGTTGACAATGGTGAAGGATGATTTTCGTTTTTGAGGACTGACATTTTTAAAGATATTTATATAAATTTTGTGTAACTCTGTGTAATTGATATTTGTTGGTTTTTCTAAGTTCTACTGCAGAGTCAAACTATAACCATGTGAAGAATGTCCAATACGGTTGACAAAATAAAACTGAAATTCGCAGAGTGTAATCAGAATTTCAAATACGTTCACACAAGAGTCACCACGTGAAGAACTACGATTCTGCAATTTTCTCAAAAATACCACAAACCTTCTACCGTAAAAAGTTTCCAACGCTTTTTACTAGCATTCACA
>NW_017100710.1:946579-948149 GCF_001263275.1 Habropoda laboriosa | reverse complement strand
GGGAGCGACTTTCGGCAACAAAGTTGCATACGCGATTACCCCTTTGCAACAATGTGGAATTTTCGGGAGCGACTCTCGGCAACAAAGTTGCAAGCGCGATTACCCATGTGCAACAATGTGCAATTTTCGGGAGCGACCTTCGACAACAAAGTTGCAAAAGAATAATCGCGTTTGCAACTTTGTTGCCGTAAGCAGCTCCCGAAAATGGCACATTGTTGCAAAACGGGACGTCGTGCAACAATGTGCGATTTTCGTGGGCAACAAAGTTGCAAACCCAGAACGCGTTTGCAACAATGTGCAAGTTTCGGGAGCGACCTTCGGCAACAAAGTTGTAAAAGAATAATCGTGTTTGCAACTTTGTTGCCGTAAGCAGCTCCCGAAAATGGCACATTGTTGCAAAACGGGACGTCGTGCAACAATGTGCGATTTTCGTGGGCAACAAAGTTGCAAACCCAGAACGCGTTTGCAACAATGTGCAAGTTTCGGGAGCGATTTTCGGCAACAAAGTTGCAAAACCCAGAACGCGTTTGCAACAATGTGCAAGTTTCGGGAGCGATTTTCGGCAACAAAGTTGCAAGCCCGATTATTCTTTTGCAACTTTGTTGCCAAATGCAGCTCCCGAAAATTGCACATTGTTGCAAACCGCAGCGTCGTGCAACAATGTGCGATTTTCGTGGGCAACAATGTTGCAAACCCAGAACGCGTTTGCAACAATGTGCAAGTTTCGGGAGCGACTTTCGGCAACAAAGTTGCAAACCTGTGACTCGGTTTGCAACAATGTGCAATTTTCGCGAGCGACTCGCGGCAGCAAAGTTGCAAAAGAGAGAACGCGTTTACAACAATGTGCATTGGGAAATAATAGGAGTTAACGATGTTACAAGCGAGAATAACGCTTGTAACTATGTTATCATCAAGCGTAGTGCTTGTAGTAATGTTTGCGTTTGAAATAACGTTTCTAATAATGTTGCAATCTGAAGTAGAGGTACCAACAATGTTTGCGTTCAAATATAACGCTTCAAGGAATGTTGCTTTCGGGAGCGACTTTCGGCAACAAAGTTGCACGCCCGGTTATTCTTTTGCAACTTTGTTGCCAAATGCAGCTCCCGAAAATTGCACATTGTTGCAAAACGGGGCGTCGTGCAACAATGTGTGATTTTCGTGGACAACAAAGTTGCAAACCCAGAACGCGTTTGCAACAATGTGCAAGTTTCGGGAGCGACTTTCGGCAACAAAGTTGCAAACCCGATAACACGTTTGCCACAATGTGCATTTGAATCTAATACGAGTTAACGATGTTACAAGCGAGAATGACGCTTGTAACAATGTTACATGCAAGTGTAGTGCTTGTATTAGTGTTTGCGTTAGAAATAACGCTTCTAATAGTGTTGTAATCAGAAATAGAGATTCCAACAATGTTTGCGTTCAAATATAACGCTTCAAGCAATGTTGCACTGAAAAGTAACGCGTACAACAATGTTTTGCTTTCCAAATAGTGCTTCCATCGATGTTGCATTCGAGAGTAGAGACTGCAACAATGTGTGCATTCAAGTTTCAAAGATGAACAGTGAAA
>NW_017100710.1:938493-946415 GCF_001263275.1 Habropoda laboriosa | reverse complement strand
CCGAAAGTCGCTCCCGAAAATTGCACAATGTTGCAAACCGGGGCGTCGTGCAACAATGTGCGATTTTCGTGGACAACAAAGTTGCAAACCCAGAACGCGTTTGCAACAATGTGCAAGTTTCGGGAGCGACCTTCGGCAACAAAGTTGTAAAAGAATAATCGTGTTTGCAACTTTGTTGCCGTAAGCAGCTCCCGAAAATGGCACATTGTTGCAAAACGGGACGTCGTGCAACAATGTGCGATTTTCGTAGGCAACAAAGTTGCAAACCCAGAACGCGTTTGCAACAATGTGCGATTTTCGGGAGCGACTTTTGGCAACAAAGTTGCAAGCGCGATTACGCGTTTTGCAGCATTGTGTTTTTGTCGAGAGCGACTCACGAAATGTTTGGATTATATTTATGTATTTATTTATTACTTACCATGTATTACGTAAGCAAATGTGCTCCAAATTATATCGTGTTTTGGTATCATTTAAATCAGAAAAATGTGACAAATGTGTTGGTAAAATTTCATTCGTTACAAGTCAGAAATAAGAAAGTTTGATTTTTGAGTTAAAGGTCTCAGCTTATTCGTTTGTCCTCAACTACTTTAATGCAGAAAGCGTTTCAGAAAAAATATTAAAGATTTTCAGAGATAATATTATGCATGCAGCTATAATCTTACTGAAAGGTGGGCGGGAAGTAATCCGACAAAAGAACGATTTTTAACGCATAGAATGTCGCATGATTAGAAAAAGAAATAAAATTTGAAGAATTACAGAACGGTGTGGAAGAAAATTAGAATATATCTTCAAATTATTCATGTGATCGTAAGAAACATTCTTTTAACGATAGCAGCAATAAGACCAAAAGGAGAACAATACAAGAGGAAATAGAGAATTAAGTATATCACCGTGTATATGAAACCTGGAACAGTAGACGAAGAGCGTAGCAGAGGGTAAGGCGGAGAAGAATGTAGGTGGTTAAGTGGCGGTTCGGACGTTCTGTTCTATCCCTGCCTTACGCACGTCCCATGCGCGAAGCGACGTTACTCTTATTTTGAACGATGTACATATAGTCAACGGCCTATCATCCCAGCACGTTAAAAGAAGACTCGAGAAGACCTCTCTATTTAGATAAGCTCGGTTAAACGATCGATGGATGGTATTCAACACATTTACTTGAATAAACGTCCAAACACTAGACTACGGATTTTTATGCAAATTCGTATTTTCGCGAATATAATGAAAAAAATAGAAGCTAGATTAAGCAATTGTTTTATTCACTAAATATTCTAACGAATGCTATATCTTGTGCTTATTATGTGCATTCGGTGTATCTTTCTGCCTTGAAGTTTTCCATAAATTTCCTCTTATTAATATCTAAACACTGTACAGTAGATTGTAAATATGCAAACGAAATAAAAAAAAAAAAAAACGATTCGTTTGAAATTCAATCCACTTAAAGGATCAGACTATCGTTTATCGAAACGCGGCAAACGCGATTTGGTGCATCGTCGGGTGGGGGGATACAGTCGCGCGCGGCGCTTAAGCGGAACAGACGAAGCGGAAATCGAAGTAGTAGGACGATAGTCGGGATTAAACGTTATCGGGCGCGCTAGTGTTGCTTGCTTGCTATTTACGCGGCGCGTTGCCTTCCACGGAAAGCGAAATCTGCCGCGCGCGAGGCGGAGTTTGATCGCCTTCCCGATGCGATTATCGCGTTTCGCCTCCGCGTGGAAATTCCGCCGTGTTCGCGGCCGGATCCACGTGAAATCCTGTCGTCGCGCGGAACGATATTGCTATTTACGCACGAACGCGCCCAATGAGGTACAACCGTATTCGTTGTTAATAGACTGTTATCGATTGCCCATTGGCGAAACCGCGACTGCAACACCCACCCCGCCCCGATTCTGTGTTAGCTAAATTGTTTGGTACTCACATGCCTCTCCTCGGCCGGATTAAGACCTGCAACAGACGAAACGGTGCTGTTAGATCTAATACGAATCTCGGTTTCAAGCTTATGTCTGTGGAAACGAGCAGTGCTTTCATCTGACGACGATATTTCAGTGGGAATTAATTCTTTTTTTTTAGGTTTTTGATCGAAACAGGGTGATTCGAGATACCATAAACTTGCCAAATGAGTGGTCCACGTCTCATTGCATCCCTAATGCATCCTAAAGGACTCTCTCTCTCTCCTCGTTCTCGTCTTTTACCCGCCTCTCTGTTTCACGGTCGCCCGTTTCGTCCGCTAAAGACCGTGAAAAGACGGCGGCACGGAGTGGAAGAGGAAAGACGTAGCCGGGTGGCGGCGGAACTTCGAAATTTATTCCGGAAGTAAACGGCGCGGCTCGCGCAAAACCAGCTTCGCGCCGTCAGGAAATCTGCGCCATTAGTCGGGCATGGTTTTCCGCTCGCGCTTTCTTCTCTCCCTTCCGGTCTCGCGTCGTTAATTTTCGCGGCCCCGGCTACGAGTGATTTTGGGTAATGATTTGGAAACGATCCGGCTCGCGAGCATTTTTGTGTCATTAGCGGGGCTGCGGAAGAGCCACGCTTGGGAAAATTACGCGAAGAACACCGCTTTGGTTTTTGATGAGTGGCCGCTGCTGGTGATGGATGCTAATGAACGGCTGAAGGGGTCATGTAATACCGGAATAGCGTTTTCACTAACGGTTTAGCTGTTTTCTAATGGTACCTGAATTTGTAGCCGCGCGAGGGGTGAATTCTTACGCACCGATTCAATTAGTTTTCATTTCAAGTCATTCCGGGTGGAATAAAATGATTAGAAAGATTGAACGACAATTATGTCACTTTTTTCGGAATTTTAGATGCGAAGTAGAGTCTGATTTCTCGTTTATTTATTTGCATGGGCATGGAGACACTTCTATAGACAATAACACAGACATAGTGATTACTAGACTGCGGATTTTTATGCAATTTTATATGTTCGAGAATACAGCAAAGAAAGTAGAACTTTGGTAAAAAAAATTATTTCACCTACCAGGTAGTATGAAAAGCACCATAATTTACGTATTTTGTATATTTTTTCATATTGCGTGCATTGTGTGCAATTTTGTACCTTTAAATTTCCTATAAATGCATAAAAATCCGTAGTGTAGTGATTATAGATGCGAGTTAGCGGACCGAAAAAGCTAAGATTTATATTTATAAATACCTAAGTGATCTGCCTGCTTTCTAAAAGTTCACGACATTTCGTATAATCATTAATCATATTGAAAGAAATACTGAATTCTTGATTTGAACAATTACATGAAAAACATTAAACCATTGATTTGAATAATTGTATCGTATAATACTATTCGAGTCATGAAAAAAGCTAAGATTTGTCTTGAAAATAAACTGTCCAGGATGTTAAACGTAACCGTTTCTATAATAAAATTTGAGGGCATTTCGCATAATTATTAATAATTTCAAAAAAGAAATATTAAATATAATTTAACACGTTAAGCGCCAAGCCTGTTTTGTCTTCCTTTACGTTTAGCCCGCGATATCCGATTTCACCGATATGCTGGCGGCCAGAGATCTGTGTAAGTTTACGATAAGACTGCATGCGTTTTAATAATACTCATTAAAATTTTGTTTTTGGTAACAAGTAATATTTAGGTGCATTCTTTTATGATCTCCAAATTATTGAAAATTTATTAATAGAAGAATATAATTTTTTAAATTGTATATCGTCAGTCACCGGTGACTGACGCGGCCGACGAGAAGTACACTGTCAGGCACCGATGACTGACGCGACCCGAACGAAAAGCATACTGTCAGTCGCCGGTGACTGACGCGGTCCGAACGTAAAGTATAGTGTCAGTCGCCGGTGACTGACGCGTCCGAACGTAAAGTATAGTGTCAGTCACCGGTGACTGACACGGCGCTTAACGTGTTAAGAAACATTAAGTCACTAATTTGAATAATTATATCGTCTATTATACAGTACTGTTGGAGACGCGAAATGTATGGTTTCATGCTTGATAATTACCTAGAATATCTCACGTTATACCGAGAAAGGGTTAATAGATTTTTCTCTACAACAGCTTTCTTCTCACTTTTGCAACTGTTGTGAACAGAGGAACAATTATATACCGAGCACTCAATGCCATATATTCCGTTCCGCAACTCATACAATTAAACATCCCTACAAACTTTCCCGTGCATGTGATACAGCATTTGCGCTGGAAGTCGTCCGAACAATGTAGTTTTGGATTTAATTAACTGGACGATTAAGCACAGACAATAGATATTCCCAGTCGAGCTAGCCAAGCTTGAATACATAGATGAACAAAAATAGAAGCAGCATTCGTAGAAATATGTACACCGACAAGGGATGATTGTATTCAATATTGCAAAAGCAAACAAGAAAAATGACAGAATAAATGGTTTTCAGAATAGCAAAATTCATTCTAAACTTGTTAAAAAGGATCGTTTGATCGAAGAGTGAAACAGACATAATAGTCAGGAAAAGGGATAGAGAACGAGGTCGAAACAAGTCGATGTTTCGATAAACAGCGAAGCGAGGCGGCCGATTCTGTTGAACCATCGTGCCAGAAATCAGAAGCATAAATGCTTGTTTCCCGGTGTTTGTGGCCTTAGAACCGCGGGCTTTCCAGTTTCTTCTAGCGGAACGACGGTTTCAGAATGAGAGAGAGCAAGAGAGAGAAGCGGATCGTCGAGCCAAGAGAAAATGCGAGGGTATAAGAGCGAGGTGGAACGAGCTGGTGAAAGCAGAACGTTTCCTTCGAAACTTCGAAATTTATTCTCGGAACAAACGCCGCACAGCCGCGGAAAACCAGCCGGGTGTTCGCCTGCGAGACTTCGAAATAATTGTTCCGCAATAAGAATGTCGCCAGAACGAAATCTTCCACCCTTTCTTTCGTACGTTTTTCCTTCATTCCCTTTCTTCCTCCGTATTTATGTATTTCAACCCTTTGAAACAGAGAAACTTATTCCAAGTTGAATTAGGATCAGTTTCCCCATTCGAACAGAAAGCACGGATATTCTTGATAATTGTCGCGGTGCATTTCTCATGCTATTTCGAATTTTTCTCCTCCACAATGAAGGAACTTGCAACTTTCGCAATTTCCCCAACTTTGACTGTCGAGGTAATTATGACGGAACAATTATCTCGATCGAAGGGACACAGTAAACACGCGATACCTAGAAACTCGGGAAGAAATTTCAAAGTTACATGGAACGAAACTGTCCCTCGTCGCCGGGGCTTGTTTTTCAGTTCGATCTCTGCTCTTTCGATTCTTCCGGGAATTCTTCGTTTCTTCGCTTAATCGTTCCGTTAATCAGATTAAAGACGTGGTTCTCGTTTCGCTGTTGACGAGACCTAACGATCGCGAAATATTTTCGAATCATCTTGTTCCATTTCTGTTTATCAAGTTGTTGATGGTTTCGATTGTTTATTTATGGCCGACTATAAATACATCTCCCGTATATCTATCATCTATTCAAATATGTGTCTCATACATATTCATTTACCTAAAGTAATCCCACAGTGGCAGAGGCAAATGTTTGTTACAAAATTGATGCGAAACAGGTGGAACATACGCTTTGTCCAACAGCGTAAACACGCTCGCGCAAGATCAGCATGTTATAAAAATGTAGAATATACGTGGATAATGTGAAAAGTCGAAAATACGAAATTTCATATCGAGATTATACATTCTTTGTACTGGATCAAGTAAGGTATTTCGACCAACGAGCAGCCGAAGCGACTGAATATACAATTGTACGATACAACAACTGTGCTTCGACTGGAAATGTTTGAAATTTACCTTGAAACAACGTGAACAAATTTTTCCTCGTACGATTCGAAAGTATCCCAAAAATATCGTGTTTGTGCGGTGTTATTCAAATAACATTGTTTGCTAACTTAATTCTTCTTTATGCCTGCATGCGCACAATTGTAATCAGAAAACAGGATATCTGCACTTGGATAAAACAGCACTGTTTCCCTGGGTCGTACTAAAAAGTAGTATTTCAATCGGTTCTAAAAATAATTTTCTTTGCTTATCGAGGTCGCGTCGAATTTCTCTTCATTCTCTTATGGACACACCAGCACAAACATTGAAGATTTGAAGAACATTGCACTTGCCACTCCTAATTTTCCCCCACACTGGCATAGACAATCACGTGAACTCTAAAATTGCAAATTATAATAAATTGCATTATACATATTTTTGAAATAAAAGGGTGTGATTTCAATTTCACCCTTTATAACACCATGTGTCTAATTTTCATATATATTATAAGTCTCGTTTTCTTTTCTTTCCTTTCCTGTTGTTGAAACACAAAATTATAGTCAACCCTAATTTTTCTCGTGAGCAAAAAAAAATCAGGTTGTAGGGGGTTTTCTTTTTCCTTACTTTTTTAATAACTTTTGCTATTATTAAGTTTATGCTCTGTTAACACTATATTCAAAGTTTCTTAGCGTGCTGGTAACAAAAATTGTTATACACAGGAACTCTGGTTCTTTTTCAACCCAAAGACCTTAAGTGTATAGTCGAACTAGCGTTAAAAATGGTCACGTTCAATCACCAATCCTCAGCCGATCTTCCGATGGGCTGTGGTACGGGAATCACGACCCCGAGGTGCCTGAACGCACGGGCCCGGGGGAGGAGTCACATCCTTCCGCCGGGTCCCGGGGTGGTGGCGACCCACACGAGGAAGCCCCTCCCTCCCCCCTCGGGGGGTCGGGCGGGCACGCCCCAAGTATTGTGTGGGTCGCCGGGGCCTCAGGGCTGTCGGGCGGGGGACACGGCAGCCCAATGCACGCGGCCCGCGGTGATGGCGCCCCTCCCTCCGCGAACATCTTGAGGGAGGGGCCAGGCGTGGGGTGTGTCCGGTGGCGTTCGTTTCGAGATCCCGGGCCCACTCCGCAGCGCCGAGGAACGATCACCGTGGGGGTTTCATCCGGTACGAGTCCGGAACTACCCCGCCTCCCTCCCCAGGGGGCGGGGTGTCCACGAGGATTTCCTCCACGCACGAAAAAAAAAAAACGTTCAATCACCACACCTGGTACAACCGCATCCATTCTGAAAATCTGATGCACCAGCCATTCCACGGTAAATAATATCTTTCGCTTACCTGGACCATTAACGAAATCGCGACCAGGCCTTGACTCTTGTGTTGCGCCTCGCTCATATTGTGATACAGTTCTGCGTTGAAGCCGTACGCTTGTATCTGTAACACAGAGGTAGGAAGAATGTCAGAAAGTGGGATTTATTTGGCCGCGTAATCGCAACGCGTAGTAGTCGTCGTCGTCGTATTTCCACGGTCCGCAATTACGCCGACAAATTTCGCGTTAGCACGAACCATCCAACGAACAGATCGTGGCCGCTTTGTGGCCCGACGATACACCTGGCACATAGAAAACGCTCGCCACGAGATCGTCTTGCCGAAATTGCGCGCCGCTTCGTTTCGTGCGTGTTGTTCCGACGCTTTCGAATGAATTAATTCCCGAAAGATTTCAAAGGGATTCCCCCCCGGTCCGCTCGCCTCTACTCATGATCCTGTACATCAGGAGAATTAATCCTTCGTGCACGGGTGTAGCTCATGCCTTTGCCACGACGCG
The DNA here is from genome assembly GCF_001263275.1 of Habropoda laboriosa. Taxonomy (NCBI): domain Eukaryota; kingdom Metazoa; phylum Arthropoda; class Insecta; order Hymenoptera; family Apidae; genus Habropoda; species Habropoda laboriosa. The sequence continues at coordinate 938,842 of NW_017100710.1, read as the reverse complement.
ATTGTTTCCCCTCTTGATTCTATTCATCGGGTGAATGCACGCGGCCTTTAATTTTCAGATCGTTTCGTAGACACACAGGCGTTGGTTCAAAAGAGGGGAGAATTTTCCGGTGCGAATATAGAAGTGTATGATTTCTTTACTTCGGGTTACAAAGGGAGTTGGAACGTTTAAGTGTTTGTGACGATCTTTTCAGTTTAGCGATGGAATATCTAAGTGCTTGTGACGATCTATTGAGTTTAGTGCTGGAATGTTCAAGAGTTTGTGATAATCATTCCGTCACTAAACTCTAAAGATTAAGTGTTTGTGGCAATCTGTTGAGTTCAGCGATGGAATGTGTAAGTATTATACT
>NW_017100710.1:910028-938220 GCF_001263275.1 Habropoda laboriosa | reverse complement strand
CGATCTCTAGATTTCCCGAATGTAAGTCTGTGTTTCGGTTCAGTGTAAGATACTACTCCACCGAAATTGTGTGATATTCTTCTATATAAATTCGTTTGCCAAAGATGGTACAAGTGTTTGACACACTTCACGAACTACATTGCCTCGACTGAATTAATCGCACGTTAGTCATTAATATGCGAAATTACTCAAGATTGTTGATCAAACTATCCGTGTCTCATTCTGTGAAACGATGTTCCGTTGATAATTCCTACGAGAGTTGATTCGCACCATGAAGCATCGAGAGCGCATCGAATATTTCTAGCCAATAACCAGATGCAAGCTTCGATATTTCCTTCAAGTATTCATTTTACTTAGGTGGAAAATAACCGTTCAGAGTACACCGACCTCGTGTCGTTCGATAATAACAAACATTCCTGAGGTTGTCCGGTTCGTTGATACTTTTTGTCCGCGACATACCGACCCGCTTTATTAAGTGCCTTTATTTCGACGAAACAGCGAGACGCTTCTTTGCGCCGTGGATTTTTTCCCCATCCGGTAAACACCCGATCAATAGGGATTCCTCCATGCATTCCTGATACTAGCCCGTGTTTTTCTCTTTTTCTCTTTTTATTTTTTCACCGTCCCTCGTAAAACGAAAGGAAGTCGATCGACCCCGATGCTCTCTTTTTGCCGGGGTAAATTCGCGGCAACGAGATTAAGAAATCTCTCGATAAAACCTGCCCAGGCAAAAGAAGCATCGCCTCGTAATTTCGAATAATCGACAAAATACTCGTCGACGAGAGCACCGGGATACTCGATCCTCGAGAGTGCAGAATTTTTGCACTATTTCTCGAAGGAGAAAATAAAAAAAACGAGAAAGGGAAATCCTTCCCTCGCATAGTTCAATATTAACTTAGTGATTACAGAAGTTCGGAAGCAGGTAACGGTGAAATTATTACCCCCTTTTTTCGCGAATTTCACGCGAATACTGGAATCAAGGGAGAGTTACAAGCAATACTCAAAGATAATCGACGAGTTCTTCGTACTGTTTTACGTAAATTTTACGACGAGGAGTATTACAAAGAGCGAGGGAAAATAGTCGACTAAGGTTCAGCATATTTTACGTGAATTTTGTTCGGCAAGACTGCAAGCAAAAATCCGAAGTAATTGATAAATTCTTTGGAAGTTTTATGCAGATTTTCTATTTAGAAGAGTTGCAAGGGATATTCTAAATTCTTTGCACAGTTTAAACAAACGTTGCAATGACAAACGTTTGGAAGAATATACTACAAAGGTAACTAAATATTCATATATTTTAAACAAATAAATTGTAAATTCTGTTACAAGGAAAATTGCAAATAATATCCACTTGGAAATAATCTACCAACTTTTCATCATCTTATAACATAAATTCCACAACCGGGATACATACAAAGACTCTCTAGAAATAATCAATAAATTCTTCACAAGGTTTATACAAATTTTCCTATTGGAACAGTTGAGATCCACGTTCAAAAGCAATCGTCTGTCCCTTATAAATCAAATTATAAAATACAAATTTCCTATCCAGAAGCAACGACCCACTTTTTTCAAACTCTATATAAAATTCCATTCCAAGGAAAATCACAAACGAATATTCAGAATAATCATTTTTGCAAATTGATCGACTCTCACTGCAACGAAAAACTCTTCCTTCGCTTCTTTTTATAGCTTCCCACCGTACGCGCACGCTATTTCTGCGTTTCCTCCATTAACCCCTTGACGTATGATTTCCTTTCCTGACTATTCATCTAAGCGTCGGCTGTTTACCGTTTCAGTACAATATTAAGAAAGAAAAGGTGATGTATCGTAGATTAATTAAATTTGGCAATCTTCAGTTTTACAAATTAAATCGCAAATTGGAATTAAAGTGAATTTTTGTTACCAATATGACTGTTCTTATCAGATCTTGACCAAAATCTGTGCCACGAGTCTGACTCGTTATTGTACGGCAAAGGGTTAAAAATGTTTGCGCCCCTAACGACCACAATTTTCCCTTTCGCAACCTTCTTCCTGCGTTTCTTAAACTTTTAACGAAGCTACATTGAAAAATAAGAATAATTTGAAAATGACACAAGCTATTTTCCATTTCATTCCGAGGACTTCTCAAGCTCTTCCTTCGCCTTTTTCATGGTTTGCCAACCATACGTGCACGCTATTTCCGGGGTTTCCCCATTAAAAACGGTCAAAGCATCGTGCAAATCTTGTGTCACATGTTCGTTTCCCTGTCGACCACAATTTTCTCTTTTACAACACTTTTCCTACGCCTCTTAAATTTTTCCAGTTACATGAAAGATAAGAATAATTGATGGAAGAAAGGCACACAGGCTTATGTGTAATATAATAATACATCAAGGATATATTACTTCTCTTTCAGCTTTAATTGCGTTACTTTTTATTAAGTAATACGACAACGAAAAATCTGAAATCGATTTTCCTGAAATGGCACTTTGGCCATACGTGCTCTCTCTTTCCACGAAAGGCCTCAATTTAGAAACGATATGACCTATTTTCCCATTCAATTCCGTGAACTTTTCAAACGACCCGCGTAAATTCTATCGAAAAGTAACCGTCGAATTCTTCTCGTCAAAATCTCGTCCCCTCTAAGCAGGGACAGGGGAGTGTCGCAAAAGAAAATGGGATGGACGAGCGCTCTGCAGCTATCGTCTGTCTTCTCGCAATTCCCTTTGTTGTTTTTCCTAAATCGCATCTCAAAGGCGTTCTCAATCACGCTCGAGGCTGTTCCGAGCACCTACGACCCGCTGCTCGTCCCTTTCACGTCGACGTTAAGGTCGGAACGGATATTCGACGATCGTGTAAATTACAGTTGTAAATTCACCGTCGCGACGAACAACTGCCGCGTCTCTCTAAATCCCATCCTCGCTCTCGCCTCTGTTTACCTTCAGGAGCACCCGCTGCTGTTCGTCGTCATAAATTTCGCCTGGCCTCTCAAAGTGGGCCGATTTGTCTCGTTGTCCCATTTCTACCTTTATGGCCGTGCTCATTGGCAACGTAAATAGTTGATTAGATTTTCTTTCTTTTTTGTTTTCGACCAGTCGAATGTTGGAGATTTCGTGCAGATCGTATTGTAAATAATATACACGACGGAGATTGGTTATTAGAATAAAAGGGTAGAAGTACATATCAAAACATGAGATTTTCTGTTTTTTTTTTGTTAGAATAAAGGAAATCTCATTGAAGATAATAGTACGGCTTGCACTAGGATGCTATACTCTTACTCCTTGCTTATTTCCTCTTTCGGTTATTTGGTCTTCATTTGTCGACAAATAATGAAAAAATTCCCTCTTTATTGTATTTTAATTTTTGAATTTATAATTAAAAGATCTAGCATTCTTCTTCGGTTAACATTTTATACTTTCTTGTTATGCTTGGAACCAAGAAAAATCTGTTTCAGAAGTGTAATAAAAGAAATTGGAGGGATTAAAAAATTTGTCCCAAGTCTACCTTTCTTCTTTAACTACACCTGTACCGAATTTTCGATAGGAATTGAAGAAGTAAAATCTATTCAAAATCTATCATTCTTCTCTAGCCTTGAATTCATAATCTATATAAATTTAATTAAAAAAGTACAACAAACGAACTCTGAAAAATTAAATAATTTCATTTAACAATCAGTCTACCATACTTCTTCAGTGCTACGACAATCTCTGTTTTACTTTTCCATTTATAATTAAAAGTAATCCCACTAACATGGCATACAATCCAATTCAATTTTGATAAAACATTGCGTACATCTAGAGAGAAACCAGAAATACTAGACGCATATTTTTTTTTATAGCATCTGATATTTGTATTTAGAGGGTGAAAAACTATTACCTAGAATAATTCGAAATCGAATTGAGATAAAGGAGAACGTTACATAGGAATCTTGTCTGCTTTGAATTGTCCAACAAACAGATATTCACATTTAGAGGGCGGAAAGTTACCAATGAGAATAACTCGAAAACGACACAGCACAGAGAAAAATGTGAAATACGAGTCTTGTCTAGTTCTGTCCAAAAAAGAGGTAATTCTAAAAATTCTAGAATCCTGATTGTACGTATCAAAAGCAATGAAACGTATCAGTGCAAACGAAGAAAAGTGTTGCCATAGTAGCTGCGTAATATTCACGTCTCGTACAGCGATACTGTGCGATTGTTTTCCAGCACAGGCGACCGTAAGGGAAGGGTTAAGCACGATGCAATCAACCTTTTCACCACTTGGACTCGAATTACCCAGACACCTAATTCCAGGGCAATTATTCCAACCTCACCACTTCCAAGTGACACGCTCGAACGAAGGGAAGGAGAAAGAGAGAGAGAGAGCTGGAGAAAAAAATCAAAGGCTGACTTTTAACCATCGTTCCGGCTTTCTTCGACCTTCGTGCAGGTGCTCGTCTCTTTCTCCTGGTAATGGCATTGCCGCGGCACTTCCGTCGGTGCTTCAGCCTCGTTGAAATGCCTACGACGCGACGAGTCGTGCTTCAAAGACGTCGCGAATGCTGTTGCAACACGGTGAACGACTTTAGCGGGACGAACACCGACGATTCGACGAGCCAGAAAGGGACAGAGAGAAAGAGACGGCAGATTGCCAAGGATGAGCGTAAATCCAGTGCGCCTGATCAAAGTACGAGCAGTACTACTTGGAGAAGGGGGAAGATTCCCCGCATCCTACACGGTTTCCCTTCTCCCTTCACTCTCGTCCTCGTCCTTCTCCACCCATTTCGAATTATCCTTCCGTTTTTCCGCGCGGAACGCGAGAAGGAAATGCAGACTTTTCTGCCCGACTCTAGCCGCCGCGAGATGGATGGAAAATTAAGTGTATGGCGTGTGCTCGGTCGACCGTGTTGCTCTGTGTAATGTTGACGTAAATATTCCCTTTTTTCTTACCTTTTTGAGGGTTGCTATGTGTTCTCTCTCTCTCTTTTTTTTTTTTGACTGGCTTACGAGGAACGATAAAATCATCTCGACAGCGCTGGAGAGGAAACGTTTCATTTCTGGAGTGCACCGTATGTCTTCTTTCCGGGTTTGATCAGGAGATCTTGAATCGGTACGTTTTAAACGGTACTTTAGGCGAATTGATTTAAGGCAATTTTGCTGTAATAGCGTGCGAGAGATGTAGAGAAGTTTCGTTCAGAACTGAGAAGCTTTTGGGACAAACACCGGTCATCTTCATTTCTTGCCAAAACAAAAGTATCGTTTGATGCAACGAACATAGTTACTATAAAACAATTGTATTCCTGATTTTTGCAAAGCTTATTTTATTTCTGGAAGAATTTTTATTCCATGCAGAATTGAATCCTTTCATGCAAAGATCGGTCATTTCTACTTCTGAGGGAAAAAATCAGCCATTGGTGCAGCAAAAAAAAAAAATACCTACAAAAAATTGAACTTCTGACTTTTGGGAAAGCTTCCTTTAATTCCCAAAGAATTTTTAATTTCCAAAATAACCGGATTCTCTCGCCAAAGTCTTCAATTGTCAGCGAGTGCGTGCAAGTAGTAACGGTCAGTGTATGGTCAGACGCGCCTCTAACTGAACAGAGAGAGACTTCTCCGCCGTTTCTCGCGTACATATTCAGAACGAGGCAGATGTTCAGGAGTTATTCAAACGATTCCAACGGAAACTACTACCCCAAAAATAAAAATTCCAATGATTCCTTGCATTATTAAAAACGACCGCTTAAATATACAACGGTTCGCTCGCGGGATTTTCGATACTAATAAAACAATCTCACGGTTTCGTTCGATAAAAATCTACATTTTATAGCGGTACACCGCGGAAACAATGATTCCCGACGTACACATATTTCGAAATCGCGTCCCGAAAAAATATGCTCGCCGACATCAATTGCTAACGCGGAAGGGAAGAACGGTAGAGAGAGAGAGAGAGAGAGAGAGAGCGAGAGAGAGAGAAGTAGTAGTAGTAAAGGTAACGCAGAGGATACAACCGTGTGTGTACGTCACGCGGGGAACTTAATTAAAATTTTTTTCGTCGCGTTTCACAATTTTGTTGAACGCGCGGCGGCGGCGGCGGGGATATCTCGCTGAACGGAGAACGCAATTAAAAAAAAATTACGACGACCAAATGATCGAGACAAATTGAATCTGGCCGGTTGCAAATTGCATTTTATAATTTTCACGTTCGGCGCTGCTAAATGGCGCGCTCCGAAAAGTGCAGCGCGCGAAACAGAATAGGAAGAGGGGTTGTTCACGGTCGCGCGTGAGCGTGTGTGTGTGTGTCGATTTAATTAAATTTTAGGTATACCCCGTGTGTAATCGAATCCTAGTACAACTGCGATTACGAAAGTCGTTCTATGTTTAATGCCCTGCAGGGAAATAGTAAATGCAATTTAGAGAACGTCCTGCGGCGCCGGCTAATTTATTGATATCGAGAGCACCGCGTAATTTTACGCCGCACGCTAATAATGTACGATAAAATTTTAACGAACCGTACCCACCAATTGAAACGGACAGAAATGACGGATAGAGAGAAAAAAAAAGATACGATATCTCACGTTTCACATGGGACAGCGGAGGGGAGAAACACGTTGGACACGTTCGAGTACGATCGCTCGTCGAAATTCGGTGAATTCAATTATTTTAATCGGTAGATGTAAGGTCGAATCGTTTTGCGAGCTAGCATAAAATTTAAGGGAAATTAGATACTTTCGGAAGCATTTTCGTTATGTGCAGTAAATTTGTTTTGTCGTTTAAAAATTTTTTATGTAAATTCCATGGTACAAATCACGAGACAATTTGAATTTTTAAGCAGTACGTTGATTTGCTGCTTTCGTAAATCAAGTCGGATTTCCAGGAAAGGTAATGAAAATCGAAATTCTACAAAAATGTACACGTATCATCACGACACAGTCGGACTTTTTAACAGGTTCCCTTTCCCTGTCAAACTGTATACACACAAAAATCCCGGATAAAACTTTCCAACACTCTAATCCCAACACTTCGTCCAACAAATCACGCTCTCTCCAAAAACATCGAAACGAGAGAAAAAGAGGGGAAAAAATGGTGGCAAACTCTCAAACACCCCTAATACCCGTCAAAGAACACCCGATACTCGGCGAAGATTTAAACCCTCCTCGAGTTCAAAGATCGATAGAAGAAGCTACCGTTTACACCCTTTTCCCGTGCATCGGTAGCCACGACAGACAGAAAGAGAGAAAGGAGGGAAAAGGGAAGAGAAGAGCTGTTTTTCCGGCGGCTCGTTAGATCGATCGAGTTCGCCACGGTCCACTAGCTGACATCGAGATTCGTTATCGTCTTGGGCCACGGAATCTCGCAGAGTCGAAAAGGGGATGGGAGGGAGGAGGATCGTCTGAGATCCACCGCGTCCCGGAAATTCAGGATTCAGCCCCGACTACGCGACTACCGCCGCAGACACAGACATACTCTTCCGAGTATCTTCGCTCGACGAACCGTCGGATGGATCTTCTCTTCCCGTGGCATCCGCATTCTGCCTCTTACCCCCGGCCTATCCCGTGGCCCCCTTGTGCTTTGGCCGCTACTTTGCCGCCACTACAGCATAATCACCGGGCTGAAACACCGTTGGAAATCCGCAAGCGCAGCCAGTGCTACGTATTAGGCTGCTTTAAACACTTCTGTCGATCGCTTTGAAGGATAGAAACGCTCCACGACCGAGTGCTTACATATGTACATGCCATCCCCTTCTCGATTGGTCCTCGAGTCCTTTGCAAAGGGCTGCCTCAGCGATTTTCTTCGTACCGACGACGTCGTCGAGGACGGAGGTTGGGTCTTTCGTGTCTTGCTTTCTCCGCCACTTGCGGTGTACCGCGAGATGTGACGATCAAGTTTCGAGAATAATTCATTCGGAAATTTTAGGTTGAAGATTAAACGGATAAGGGTCATCGCTGTCGATACTTCTGTGACTGAGAATACGTTTTTTCTTGTGGGTCCTTTAAAAAACAGAGAGAAGGAGGGGCGTTCCATCGTTGTGATCGATTTTGAGCTTGAAAACTGTCTCACTAGAAAGGCTAATTGTTGGGAGCATTGTCACGGCGCAAAATTTCCATTTCACTGGATTTTGCGGACTGAAAATGCATTCTTCTCGTGAGTCCTTTTAAGAAAAAGTCACAAGGAGACAAATTAGATAAATAAGGGGTGTTCCAACGTTGTGATCGATTTTGAGCTTAAAAACTCTTTCACCAGAAGGGCTAAATGTGTGCAAGCATTATGATCATGATGCAAAATTCACATTTTAAAAATTAGAAGGAAAAATTGTTAATCGACAGCTTCATTAGGTGGAACAAATTCTTTGCAGATCATTCGTTGTCGATCAAAGAATGAACTTAACATTTTTCTCGGAACCTTTAGTATTATATGGAATTGTTTGTTATTTTTGCCTTTGGAAAAAAGGATCGACGTATTGGTAATAGAATTTACTTTTTTAATTTATGATTCGTACAGACTGATGAGTGTTGTAATCTATGGTAGAATTATATTGTAATGGGGTTGTATTATGGTGTTTTGTGTAGTGGCGAGGTGCATATCCCTCGCATAGTGACTTGGATCACGCCATGAGTTATGGCACAGTGACCTGGATCGCAACATGCTCTGTTATGTAGTGTTTTGGATTACGCCATGAGTTATGGTGCACTGATCTAGGTCACTTCAGGAGATGTGCTACTGTGGAGTTGGGTTACTGCAATTTTACGCGGCAATCTAGCAAAACTTATTGTGAACTATGGTGTAATAAACTGCATTTCGATCATATCGTGAATTACGATCAAGGGTATACTTTATGTAAAATGGATTTTTATACGTAACACTCGTGTTCCATGAAACGGCTTATGGAATAGTATGTGGTAATGTGTGACAATAGAAGTGTTTCGAAAGAGAATCGTGTGTTCATGATCATTAAGAGGGTGTACCACTCTAAAACTTCTAAAAATAATTGAAAATTTGGGAATTTTTTTTCTCAGGTAACTAAATAAAACGTTTCAATTTTTTCAGAGGATATAAATATACCTTTCAGCTACTTTCTCGAATTTTTACAGAATAAAAATGTTACAAAATGGAACAGTTATTGCGAAACCCTCTTCTGTTAGATTATCGATTGCAAAGTATTCCTCCATTCATGAAAAAATAAATGAAATTTTTCGAAAAGTCTCGAATAAAAATGAAACAATGTTTTGCGAAAAATAAATTGATTCGTCGCTTCACGGAAAAAAAGGAAAAACCCTACAGAATTCAATTCTTCCTCTAAAAAAAAAAAGCGACGAGAGTTATCAATTTTTAAAAATTCCAAAAATTTTCGAAGAATTTTCAATCCTGTAACAAAAATGTGATCCAATATAAAATACCCACACAAAAAATAATCTAATTCTTCCATTTAAAAAAAAAAAGAGAGAAAGAGACTGCGTTAAAACCCTCAGCAACAACAACCAAAAACAAAAATACTCTTCGATAACGTTCCAAATAAAATCGAGAACTTTTCAAAATACGAAAAGAGAAAATTATCGATCTCTCTCTTGATCCCCGAAAAATCACTCTGACGTCTATTCTAAAATTACTCGGCCACCGCGGAACGAGGTTCGCGGAAATTCCCCATGGAAATTCGCGTCGACCTGCTGTTTGAAGGATAATTCGTGCGTTAGAGACTGTGGAGGAGCGCGTCACGACGTTTCTGCGGCCTATGGGCATGCCATCAGGATTTCTGGCACAATGCTGTATTCCAGCGTGATAGATATACAGCTGTAATCCCACGCGCGCGCGCCCTCTCCTTCCTCCTCCATATCCCTGGCTATATTAACTCACGAGTGCTGTGTGCACCGGCGGCTGCACTCGTGTATACCACCCTATGCATCTACCGGGGTCGCGACAATGCACGCCAGGCTCGAGGATGCGCGTGCATTAATATGTAGATGAGCGTGTAGGTGTACCCTTTGGGATTTCGACATTCGTATGTAGATGCACGTGGGCAAACGAGGTTCTGTTTGAGAAAAAAATAAGAGCTGGCCTATTATATTCGTGTGTAGGACTGAGCCACGTGTAGGAGGTGTTGATGAAAGGTCGAAGGCCGATGATATTTGTGGTTTATGAGTCTAAAGTGGGTAACGAAATGAATACTCCTTTACTTAACCCTCGGAAGGCGAATGGTTTCAGAGGAACGCGGGAGACAAATACAGAGTCATTTTGACCCATAGCAAAATTTCTATTGTACACGGGTTTCGAGAAGGAATTGGGTATAAATGTGTATACTTTCAACTGTATATATTGTGGGAACCTAGGGAAAAATATTGAGAAACCCAACCCGAGACCTTTGGCTTAGGAAGCCGAGGCTTTGCGCGCTACGCCAACCACTCCCTCTCTATTCTCCCTTCGAGGTTTCCTATTTTTGGGTACGGAGGCCCCGATACTACACTCGGCCATCCTGAACTGACATTCGCTCTCGAATGTCCTCAGTGCAACACAACTCAACATTTTCAGGCACACTCCTCCACACAGTGGCACACAGCCGAAACAACGCATTTTTGGGAAACGTGCAACCCTCAACATGTTTTCATCGCACACTTCCTGGCTTCGTGTAGTCACAGATGCCTCCATCCCGGACGAGCCCCCATCTGTAGGAACCTAGGGAAAAATATTGAGGGACCCAACGGGAATCGAACCCGGGACCTTTGGCTTAGCAAGCCGAGGCTTTGCGCGCTACGCCAACCACTCCCTCTCTATTCTCCCGTAGAGGTTTCCTATTTTTGGGTATGGAGGCCCCGATAATACAATATTTTATATTTTTCTTGTGTATTTAAAAATAGGTGTATTTCCTGTACCAAACGTAATCTGAGCCGCCTGACTTTATCGCTGTTGAGTCAACATTCGTCGTACGAGGGTTAACCTCACTTTATGATCTGATAAACTTGAAGATTAGAGTAACAATTAGACAAAATAGCGTAAGGATCTAATTTAAGCGATGGTTCGTATTGTTAGAGAGTTTTCTAACTTTTTCTATTAGGGTATCCGGATATCATCAGTTTCACTTGAACTTTCAGTCCCTTTTAACTATGTACAAGCGAATTAGCTAGTGCGTGAATCTCAAGGGCCTCCATCATAAATTACTTTCTTCACAAAAAACCGAACTTTTTGAATACACCACCTCTACCTTTTCAATGTCCAATCAAAATTCTGAACGGGGAAAGACAAAAGAGCAGAAACTGAAAATTAGAGAAATCGAAAGAGAACAAGTTTATGCAAAAGAATAGAAAAAGATTTGGTAAGGACATGTTGGCAGTGGCGTAACCTCCACAGGTTTATGGGTTATCGTGGAGTGATGTAACTGGGTTATGATGTAATAGATGATTCAATAGTTAACTCATGTGGAAATAACCTCATAACCGAGGCGGCAGAAATCACAAGGTATTAAATTGTTTCTTCAAATCGTGACAAGTTTTTTGATTACAAAAAAGAAGTATTTTAAATTACCTGGAAAGAATTTCTATTTAAAAAAAAGAAATTATACAACAGCAGCTTGGCGTAAAGCTTAATGGAATCAGTCGCTTCGTTACACGGTGAACAATCCAAACCAATGAAATTCACAGAAACGACGACTTTTCATTCTCGTCGAGTCAAGTAGCGGGAAGTTGCAGCACAAAGGGCCCTTCAAAAGAAGCCATACGGTAAACTGTTTCGATGAAGGAACTCGTTAAACAACGGTTCAACCGAGAAACGCGAAGGCGTCGATTCATTAGTCGATTTCTTTCGACGAACTTCTTCGAAAAGCGGAGTAAGAAGAAGTGAAAAAGGAAGGAGAAGAAGATAGAGAAGAAGAAGACGAAGGGAAAGGAAGTAGAAAAAAAAATGGAAGAATTCTCAAGGACCGACAATTCAACGGAAGTTCGTTTTCCGCAAGTTCAGCGTAAACTGGCTTGGTTTGCGTCTGCTCCAAGGAAAAAATCGAGGCGTTCTCGAGTTGACGGCCTTTTAACACCGGCCGGAAGTAAGAGTGCCACTCCTGACAACAGACAATTGCAACGCGACGAGAGTCGTTCAACTATAAACGACCACTACAATTACGAGGAACGCGCGCTACGCTCTCTCGACTGGTTAACGTTCTGCGCGGAATAATTAAGCAAATTTGCGCCGCCGTTTCTGATTTAACTTCTATGCCGGCCACGCGCGTTGCCGAATTTGTCCGTGGCACTCTCTACCCTCTCTCTCTCTCTTACTCTTTTTTGTGAGAAGAATCCAGCGGAAATGGTGCTGGAACACACGTGGTCCCGCGAGAGTACAAATACTGAACTTAATGAGTCGAGTTTGTATGCGACGTCGAAACAATCGATAACAAAGTGACAATGTGCTACTTTAAATAGGCAGTATAATAGGTACTTGGAAAAAATATTACTTTTGTAGAGTAATAATTGTGAAGAAAGTATATTAGATTGGCACATTCTGAAGCGTTGTATTTTTATTCATTGAAAGAATTGGTATTACAAATTCAGCTATTTTGGTTGGAATTACATTGTACGAAGTATGATTTGAATCCAGCAGCACTGTTTGCGTGCAAAGTGTTTATACCGGGGCTATGAAACTTCGAACAGTCGAATTATTTGAATAATTCGGATAATTTTGAATATAAATCCTTTATTCGGATAATTGGAATATTCTAAGAATTTGAATAATTCCGATAATTGGAATATTCAAAGAATTTGAATAATTTGGATAATTCGAATTGTTTGAATAATTTGAGTAATTTGAATATTTGATGTTTGAATAATTTGGATAAATTGAATATTTGAAGTGTTTGAATAATTCGGATAATTGGAATATTCAAAGTGTTTGAATAATTTGGATAAATAAAATATTTTAAGTGTTTGAATAATTCGGATAAATCGCATATTCTAAGTGTTTGAATAATTTGGATAAATCGAATATTCGTGTTGAATATTTCGAATTATCCCAATTATTCAAAGTTCAAATCCGCTTTCTATTGATATTCAAATATTCATATACACCGAATATTCCGATTTTCGCAACAACCCTAGTTACACCTTTATTTCAACATCTGAAACGAAAAACTTGTACAAGTTGAAATTGTGTAACAATGTCGTTGAAAATATTTCGGAAGAAACGTAGCGTTATAGTTGGCCGTTAGACTGTAATGCACAAAAACATATTTCTCTAACAAAGAAACTGCAGTGATATAATCATCCAGTAAGTTTATTTTTAACGTGTCGATTCTACGATAGAACTCGTTTCGAGTGATCCTGCGATTCGACGTTCCAATTTTTCCATTATAATTACATACCACACAGCGTGATTGAAGTCCGATTAGACGATTTTCAGTAATAACTCCACGATATGTACTCGGTTACTTTCAGCAACATCTCCGCTTACGTTATTACCTAGTATTTGCATCGGAAAGACTTAATCGTGAAGTTAAATTACATACTGGAAGAGCGAAAGAGAGAAAGGTGGAGGAGAGAGAGAGAGAGAGAACTAAAGTCAGAGTACTCTCGATAACGGGTTCGCGTGCGATAACGCATATTGCGCTGATGAATTGCTCCCACACCTTTATCTGCACATGGAGAATACCTTTCTACAAATCCTTGATTATTCGACAAACCATTCGGTGCAGGCGTCATGGTCGTCGGGCTCATTACCCGCGTGTAAATCGAGAAGTATTGCATGTAATTTATGTAACGAGCACGACAGAGTAACCAGCACCACCACTGATTCTGCATGTACGGAAGAATTTATTGGCGCGTATCAACAATTATTGTGCGATAGCAAATTCTTTTCGCACTTTTGAATTTTGAAAAATTATTGTACGATACTACATTATTTCCACACCTTGCAATTTTGTCACTTGTGTATAGAAAAATTATTGTACAGTATGATAGTAAATTATTTTTACAACTTGGAATTCACTCGCTTCTATACAGAAAAATGTGTTTCATTCGAGATAGAATTCTCATTAAGTGAATAGTACGAGAATATTCTTTGACCCAATATGAAAACAAATAGAGAAAAGAAGTTGCAGTTAGTTATCTATTATAAGCCACACAAATTAATGCAATCTTATCAAAAACTTCACACTTCGGAATTTTGTCACTTGCACGTATAAAACAATGTACTACATTCAAGATAGAATTCTCATTAAGCAGTACCAGAATATTCTTCGACCCAATACGAAGACGAATAGAAAAGAAAAGATGCAGTAGCAATCTATCATAGGCCACACGAATGCAAAAACTGCATTGTATACATAAAATTCCCAGAAAATCATACAACAACCATACAAGAAACCATGTTCTGCAAGAAAATTCTCCATACTTAACCCTTTGAACCCCAAATTTTTTAAAAAATTTTCTTTTCAATAACTCCCTATTACTTTATGAATTTTATTTGAAATGCACGTCAAAAGACATTTGGTTGATAGGAACCAATTTAAACAATTTTTTTAACTAATTATATTGAAAATAGCATTAAGGGTCATATATACGTGTACGTACCTATTGCTCATCTAGGTAAAACAAAATATTGCAATTTATAATTCATATTTAAACTGGCAATTTCAAAATTACTTCATTCATACCTGTGAATAAAACTGACGTCCAGTCGCTCTTGACGAAGGAGTCCAAAGGGTTAACTCGGAAAAATTGAATCCCCTGTCCATTTTCTATTTTGAAGCAACCACGATTCAATTGGATTACACGGAAACAGAGAGAAGATCGGGAAGAAATTACGAATCTGGCAGGCTCGCCAGGAGCCACTCGATATTTTAACGATTTCGAAGCGGAGCCCCACAACTCTCGGCCACGTGTAAGATCGTGCAGAAATTAAACCAATTATGCCTGTCAATTTGTGCCCTCCGCGGTGCCATAATAATAGCACTTGAATCCCGTCGCACGCTGTTTGACCATTACGCGGCATACCGACTGTCATGCTTCTCGCAAATACCTGCGCCCGTCAAAAGGGTCCTTAGGATCCCGCAGCGCCGATTTCCATAGCATTGATCTATTCTGGACCCGGTGCTAGAATTAACCGATCGATTGGCCACCCTGCATTTTGGACTCGCGACAGCCACTGACTGGAACACGACTAATTACACTCGCGATTCACGCTAAACCCCTTTGTCGTTCATTCTGGATCGAATAGTCGCGAATAGTTCTCCCTCCTTTCATAACAGACTGAATACTCGTAATTGTTTAAAACACAACTCGTTTCATCAACTTGATGTAACTGCTTCGAATGCTTCGTGTATTTTCGATACCTAGATTTTATCATTCGACTATTTTTACAGTTGCTCTGTGAATTATTTCGGATAGTACTGTTAAGGAATTTGGGTGAATCGAGTGCCACGTGATATTGATTTGTAAGGATAATTCGTAATTTATTGGTGAAATAAATACACTTTCGATGCTTCGTGTATTTTATCACTGGGCTGTTTTTGTAGTTGCTCTGTGAATTATTTTTGATAGTATTGTTAAGGAATTTCTTTGATTTAAGTAAATTGAGTGTAATAGTGCTTCGACTTTTGAGAACCTGGATCGAGGATACATTCTCTATTTAATTTTAATTGGTAGTTAGTATGGATGGTCTTTGTGTTGTTAATAAATTTTCGTGCACTAAAGAATTGGAAGTAGTCTATGAAGTTTTTAATTATTAATTACACATCTGAGTTGAAAATATGAAAGTTCCTGAGGAGTAAAATGATACAGGATCACCAATATTTATGCAAAAATATAGAATTAAATATATGCAAATCTCATTAGCATTTAAAAATTCAATTGACAATTTAATTACTCTTCAATCCATAAATTACAGATTGTGCATAAAAAGTTGCAAAAAAGTATCCAACTTCAAGTGCTTCAAAATTCACAATAAAATACAGAATAAACTAATAAAATCATGTTGTTGAACAATAGTCTAATTAAGAATTCTAAGCAGTATAATTAGTCTAAAAATAGAAAATTATTTTCAAAAATTGAAGTTTACACGAACCAAAACATTTCATTCTCCTTTGTTTCAATTATGCCATCCTTCTTTAACGTCTGTTCCTTACGGAGTGCTCCATAATGTTAATTTATATTAAGCATAAGGTGCAACGAATATCACAGACAATATCGAATTATTTAATTCGAGCGTGGCGCAGAAGACAGACTAGGTTGGTGCCACGTAGCTTCAAAGGAGCGGAATTTAACGACAAAGTCGAGTTCCTCGAAGCGTCTTGAGCCGAGGATTTCGTGTGTCTGATGGAATTTCCTCGAGAATGGCCACGGAAGCTTTTCATTCGCGCCCGACCATACATAGCGGAGGCCTGACTTGGGTTCTCTGACCTACTTGCGTGCCCGAAAGAACCGACTTTCGGATTCGACGGCTCGTCTTACCTTTTCTCCGCAGCAGATACACCTGACACTACGAAAAACCGCACCGAAAGCCATTTCCCTGGTGAAAAATGTTATCGTACGTGGGAACTCTCTTAGTTTTCTTATTGCACGCAACATCGTGCCGAACTTTGCCCTTCTACAGCGAAAAAAGACGATCAACGGTGTTCCATTGGAATGCAAATTACTTGCTTGCACTTTAACCCTCTCGTTGCGGTAGATTTTGACCAGTAAAGTAAGTAAATGTATCGTAAAATTTGGTTTATTAAATTGAGGTGGAATTGCACAAAAGGGCTCGAACAGTACAGTAGGAGCAAAATTTTAAAACGCCTATATGCGTGAATAGCAATGAAAGGGTTAAATATCGATGCTATGGTGTGTTTATTCAGATTTAATTTCGTATATGATGAAAATTAAGAATTATGTCTATCGAGAAGATTTTAGCAATTGTCAGTTATTATGGGACGAATGAAGAAAATTAGAAAATTATGCAAAATTGTTTAGTAAAATTAAAACATGTTTTCAAAAGCTCTGTGAAGAAAAAGTTCTTTTATACCTTCAGTTTAACAAATTTTGTTTGATTATATTGTTAGTTATAATGAACCATCGTTCAATTCCACATTATTAATATTTCTAACACCAGGTACTTTACCAATTTTCCTAGAAATATTTTCGGCAATCTTAGGTGTCTATTCAACTGCAATTTGTTCGGTTGGTAATATGTTAACCCTTTCGTAACCAAATTATTATTTAAAGAATTTCTAGTTTAATGGATACTAAATTAAAATCAATTTCTGTTCGAGTACTCAAGTGAGAAACACATGTGTCCCACTGGTCGCGAAAGGGTTAAATAGAATTTCTTCAAAGCTCAATATACCGTATTCAATTCAATTGAATAAAATATTAAGAAACTAGACAGTTACTGGAATTACCTGTACAATATATCTTCAAAATTTTCATTAAAAGAAAAACTCTTTAACAAATTTAAAGGTCCTGTACCTTTCAGTTGAACGAAATTTTTTCGAAGCTCAGTGCACACTTTGGTCAGTTATCAAATTTTTCAAACAAAAATTTTAGTGAACAATTTAACGCATTTCTCAATTTTTACTAACTTTACGCTTATACTTTTCCAGCGTTCACTCGTGAGCGTTAAAAATCATACAGATTCATAAAAAGCGTTCGAAAACAGTTTTTAATCCCGATCGAGATCAAACTTACGGAGGCAAATGGGACAAATGGACACTCCGTGGAGTAATGAAAGGCCTCAAGTGCGTCCGGTAATTATAGCCGCGCATTCTCGATGAGCAGCATTGAGGCCTTCAATGGGCCATGAATCAACGCCAGTCACCGCCATTTACCACCGACCGCATTCCTCCGTGCCAGCCCAACTCCTCTTATCATTTATTTCCCTTTGTAACTATTTACGCGCCACCCCTTTTGCCCGTTTTGCTTCCATTTCGCCCTATCTCCTCGCGTGAATTCATTTTTATACTCTATCTCTTCGCATGAATTTACGTATCATTTATCTAGTTTGTGGAAACACAAGTTTCGCCAGTTGAACACGAGAATACGTATATAAAAGAGAGATTTAATACGCTTTGATTAATTTATTATTTCAGTTTTTCGAAGAACAAAATATATTACAGTCAGAGGATATTATTAAGCGAATAACTTTTAAATCGATCAATTCTTCAAACGAACCACGGATCGCTAAATTCGAAACTTTCGAACGGATCAATTTTTGAATATTTCAAACGTGTTACATATCGATGTTTGATCAATTTTCAGACGTCTTTCGCGATTTATGACTTTCTCGTAAATTAGAATCTTTCGAAAATATTTCTATCATCCGTTGGCAAACGTGTCATATTAGAATTGTATACGTCGACGCTGGTACACTAAAAATAACTGAAATCTGTTCATGGACAGATGAAAACTCCATATGCGCACAACGTTCCATCAATCTTTAAAAGAACTGCGGCTATAGTTTATGAACACGATGTATCCGCAACGAAATGTGTGTCCTTTTACGATCGTTTAAAGCTAAAAGTTAATATCGAACGAACGAGTCGAAATCACTCGATCAATCTTATCCATGGAAAAAATGGAGAGAGAGAGAGAGAGAGATGGTGAAAAAGAGACGCAAAGTGAACTGGTGCAAATATGATATTTTTATGTTCAATGAAATATTCGCCCCGGGTAGTACGAAAATATTGATTCAAGTTTTCTTTATCTCTCCGTTAAAATAGCAACGACAACAAATAGAGACACGAAAAACGCGAAAACATTACGAAATTTCGGGGGAAAAAATCGGGCTGATCTACACGCGTACACGTTGTATGTATCGTCGAACGTTATCGAATGTTGCGAAAACCCTCGAAATGTTTGCACAGGAACGAATGCGCTCGATGATATTCAACCGTGAAAAATACACGATTTGATATCAACCGAGCGTTCGATCCTTCATCGTTGTCGCTTATTTTTTAATAACTTTGCAGTGGAACACGCGTTCGTTTGTCTCTTCTGTAACGGAGATTATTTTCACACAAGCGGGACGAAGTTTATTCGTGTTTTCCGTTCAATGCCAAAGTAATTTTATCTTTTCTGTACTTCGACATTGAGGGAAATAGTCACTCTTGAATTTAGGGTAGAGAAATTTTCTACATTTTTGTGCATAGTTAGAATTTCTGTAATTCAAAATTTTTTTATAATTCTAGGATTTGTTGGATCGTAGAATTTTTATAATTTAAAAGTCCTCAAAATTTTAGACTAAATTCTGACATAGCAGGAATCTTGAGGTAATAGAAATTTTGAAATTGTAAAAATTCTGAAGTTACAGAAATTTTGGGAGTATAGAAATTCTGAAGTTACAGAAATTTTGGGAGTATAGAAATTCTGAAGTTACAGAAATTTTGGGAGTATAGAAATTCTGAAGTTACAGAAATTTTGGGAGTATAGAAATTCTGAAGTTACAGAAATTTTGGGAGTATAGAAATTCTGAAGTTACAGAAATTTTATGAATATAGAAATTTTGGAATTATAAAGATTCTATAATCTGAAAAATTCTGTAACCTCGAGTCTTTGTAACTACAGAATTTCTGTAATTCCAAGATTTCTGTAACCTGAGATTTCTATATTTCCAAAATTTCTGTAATTCTAGAGTTCCTACAGTTTCAAAATTTCTATTACCTCAAGATCCCTGTTGTATCACAATTTTAATACTCTCGAGTGTCAACACACAATCTCAACTCTTCTACAATCTAAAACTACCTGTAGCTCCTAAATCACTCTACTTCTGAAATTCCATAGCTCTGCAATTCCAAACTTTCTACAACTCTGAAGTTTCTGTAAATCGAAAGTATCTGTATCTCCAAAATTTCCATAATCCCGATCACTTCTGCAATTTCTCAAGTTTCACAAGTCTATTAACGAAGAACTCAAAAAAATTCACTCGAGTCACCAAATAGTGTAAATCAATATTTCCAAACTTTTAGCCAGCTGTGAATCAGGTGTGCTTCTCTCGTCGTGTGAAACACAAGAACAAGTAGTATCCATGGTTTTTCACGAAATGGTAATGAAAGGACAATAACGGCGATCTGGCTCGCATTTTTCCAATTCCAATCAACGAGCTTTTGATCGAAGCCGCCGCGATTTAAAGCAAATAGAGACGGTAATCAGTCTAACCGATATAAACGGGACACGTCTGTATGGACATCAACCGCAACTATGGCCAATTTGTACGAGTACTGTAAACAAGAACGGCACAAAGCAAATTCCGCGTTCCGTATACTGGGAATACTTGGAAATGATACCGGCACCGATCACGCCGGTAACATGAACGAAAATTACCATTTCACGTGTACGTTGCTTAATAAAGACAAGCTTATAGTTATTTGTACAAAAATGACGATAAATCACTTGTCTATTACGGAGGAACTTTTCGACGTTTCTATTCGTACATCCATTTTAAAAACTGTACCATCGTGTTTCTGTTTTTTAGTCGAAATCAATTTAGTCGAAAGTAAAAATCAATTTGAAAATGAGAGATTTATGATTTTTGAAAATTAAAGATTTTTATGTTTTTCGCTAATTTTTTTAAATTAATGAAATATCGTGATTAAATGTGAGAGATGAACTAATGTAAGCAAAACAGCGATATGTACATTGTCATTTAATTTTTAGTTTTATTCATCAACCCTACAAAGAAAAGCTGAAGCATTACATTTCGTAAGCTTTAATCTTACAAATTGAAAAATTAATTTGTTACTAATGTAATTATTTTTGTTGCATTTTGAGTAAAGTAAAGGGTTAAGAAATTTTCCAAATATATCGATACAAATTTTGATAAGATTCTTGAATGTTCTGTAACTCGTGAAAAAGTGTCCATTTAATCGGCCTCAGTGTGGGATACAGTTTTATCGAAGATCAGAAATTTTTCTTCAAGATCGATTTCTGACATGAAACACTGTCAGGCTAAATCCACACGGTGACCAAAACGAAAGAACAGATTATAGTGCACGTAATGGATAAGGGGTCAAAGAGCAAGTTAGAGATAACAGAACGGGTTAACCAGGTTTATTGGGACGCCATGGGAACGGAGTAGTGGGTCGCTTTTCGCTATGAGAACTGAAACCAGGTTAGAGCTCAAGTTATAATCCCAGAATTTCGTAATGGTGTATATAGTCCTTTCGCTTGTGGCGAAAATTCTGTTAACGTGTTTACCAAATTCGCTGATATAACCGTCGAACAATCACAATTTTAATTTCATTCACTTTTTTATTATACATAGAAATAAAAATCTTCAAATTTCTCTTCCATAGTATTTTCATTTTATTCTTTTCAACAGAAATAAGTCCTACATTATAATTTCATTTAATATATGAAATATTAATTCTTCTTCTATTGCTACTTAAAACCTAATAAAAATTTTGCAAGATTTCCACTGTAATAAAAAATTAATTTCAATTACAATTTTAATTTCATACCTCTTTTTACATAGAAATAAAAATCTTCAAATTTCCCTTCCATACTATTTTTATTTTATTCTTTTCAACAGAAACAAGTCTATAATAAAATATTAATCTCTCTTTTATCACTACTTCAAACCTGATCAAAATTTCGCAGAATTTTCATTCCAACAACAAACTGTCCACCTTTCTTAACATTTCAGAACTCGAAACTAACATCCGAATGAAACAAGACTTCACCAGTGCAACTCCATTCACTTTACAGAAAGCACCACAACCAAACAGTCTCTCCACTAATCACTCTTCTCAACAACCTTCTTTCACCGCCTCAGAATTGACTAAATAATTAGCCATCTCACGAACCCTCCTAAAATCAATAACTAAAATTAACACTTTCTCGTGGGCGCGAGGGGAGGAAAACTTGGCGTATATACGAAAACGACCGAGCACAAATCCACGGAAGACAGCGTCGTCTCTCCCTCGAGGAACGTCAGAAAGAGACGACGAGGAGAGGGAAAGACAGAGGACAGAGAGAGAGAGAGAAGAGTCACGAAGAGCGGCGAAGGGTCTGTTTGAAAGGGCTGGCAGGAGGACAAGGGGATTCCCAGAGCCACGGCACTCGAGCGAGTCTGAACCATTACCGGCATGTTTGAGCGACGAGCCGCTTTGATGCCGAAAGCCTACTCGAGAAGGAGCTGATGGAGTGGCTCGAGTGCTCCTCGAATGGTCCCTCCTTGTCCCAGCACCTGAACCGGATGTCCACACAGGCCTTACCGGGTTGAGTCACGAATTTATGGCCACCCATGCTGGGCCAAATCGGTCTGGTGCCTCGCATTGTTGTCGATTAATTATTGATCGTGATCGAGCTCGATTGATGCCTACTGAATGATGCTTCGACTCCTGATGGGAGGTTCCGTTCGACCAGTTTGCGATTTTTCCACTGTCATTTTGAGGGGTTGCAGACGGTTCGATGATTTTAGAGGGTTTCTGCTTTTGATGTTTTCAGCAGGTTTCGCGGTAAAGCTTTCTTATATGTGGAAATTTTGGATTAGTAGATTTTCAAGGATTTACATAGCTAGTGATTGAGAAACGTTCAGCTGAAGAATTTCCATTTTTAATTTTATTGGCAATTGTTGGTTAAGGGATTTTTAGGATGAAAAATTATTACATAATTGTAAATAAGGGACTTCAAATTTCTTGTCATATCGTTCATATGTATTCATGTCAAATCGTTTATTATAGCAGTGCTATAATTCTGTATTTAACGAGATTGCATATTATGCTTTAATATAAATATCAAAATGAATTCGCTTAAGAATTTGATTTCAGTGGAACGCAATATTTAACAATATTTTTCTAATAGTAATAAATTAATCGGTTCACTGTTTCTCTCGTTTTTCTTTTTAATATCATTTCTCAGTCTTCGAGTTTATTCCACAATTACGATAATTCAAACGAAACTTCTTACATAATTAAAAAGGCTGAGTCTTGAAGTTTCACTTTAACGAATTGCAATGTTCAACGATACAGAAAATAGCTCAAAATTTCTCTAGATTTATCTCATCTCGCCTAATTCGAACTTTCTGTAGAGTGGTAAAAAAAAAAAAATTCTACTTCTGCATCTCCATTACATCATCAACGAGCCAAAACGTCGAAGGGCAGATGCTTTACGCGTCTCTTTTTTCCCATTCGTTGGCGAATTCGACGGGCAATCGATTTGCGTGCAGATATGCACGTCATCCCGGTCGAATAAAAATGGAAATCGCCGGACAGTTTACGCCGGGAATCAATGCAATCCTTTTCCGGATTAAAATTTTATTTGCAATTAAACGACGATGGAGCCGCTGTGTTTGCTGTCACAATGATCCACCCTCCTGTTAAAACGACAAAAAATACACGAGATACCCGTACCAAGAGACCGTGAAACGTGTACCGTTTTATTCGTTCTATTGTTCGTCGACGACTATAATTAAGAAGTCTCCTTTTCCTCGTCGCTTAGATTCCTGGAAAATTGTAACAATCCATTGCGACGATTGTTCCAAGGCGTGCGTGTAACTAAATAAATAATTAGAACACGAAGAACTCTTAACGGGACTTGATCGGGTAAAATCGGCCTGTCCTTGCTCCCATTGGTAAATGGATTCGCTCGAATCTCTTTCGCTAGCACGCACATCGAACAATTACGAATAACTGCTAATCCAGAATGTTTCCCGGGAATTAGAGTAATTTTTAATCATAATTATTACAGTTAGCATGATCCCTGGCTATTATTACCGGGTGTAATTACCACCAATTTTCGATATATTAGTTTCAACCATTATCATCCACGAAGGTCTTTTCAATTTCTCTAATAACAGAGTTGCTCCGCGAGTTTTCCGGTTTTCTCGATAAACGATTTCATGGTCTGTGTAAATTGTCGTTCGAAAAGGGGAACATTTACGAGGTTATTTTATTCTCGATCGATAAAATTGGTATAGATGATGCACAGAGGGGTGTGAAGGGAACAAAGACAATGTGGAGAAACATCGGAGTTATGTTTGCACGTGGTAACATTGAAATTATTATTCCACGCCACGCTTTTATGTAGTACGGTCACGTTGATTAATTAATGATTCAAGATTGGCGTACTGCTATTAGAATCGTTAATGATTTAATATTTATTGACTGGCAGTCAATGAGATTCAATGGCATACGCTATATCGTTGCGAAATTTATGATGCCGCGCTTATTTGTGTCAACGGACGCGCCCGGACTCGTATATGATTGATACGTACTACTGAATGTGCCATTGACTTATACTACTGGAAATGAAAGAATTATTCGCACGTGACGCTGCGTGCAGCGAATACATTTATTTGTAAGGAAGTAAAATGTAAAAGACTGGTAGAACCTAAACCTGAATTCAAATTTGTATTTTCATTGCAAATCATCCTGGTGTAGTACGCTTAATTACTGGATTGCATGAAATGCGATATAGTGCTTTCTATGAGATGAAATATTTTGTCACAGAATCGTTGAGAATCTATTTTCTACAAGCATTGACAAAAATCTGATGCGTTGTCAAATTTGTGTAAACACGGTTACTCTAGTTTGCCTTAGAAAAATTATTTTACAGGTCAATTGTGCTACCTACCGCATGAATGACGGGCGATCGCACTCCTCAGGGAGGACCGCAGAGAAAACGTAGAGGAACACTCTAGCCTTTGGTAACCAAATGTTACGTCCCTTGATCTGTATGTATATCTAGTTTATTTCTTATTGTCATAAGACGAAACACTGTACAAACTGAAGCTCTCTAAAAAAAACATTCAACCATCTAAGATCTCTAATACATATCATTGTCCCTATTATAGCAATTATTTTTGGGAAATTTCACACGATTGTAGCTTAAGGTTAGTACCAATAAAAAAGTGTACTTCTTGATTCAAACTGTTATGTTTACTAATCTCATTATTCTACCACACACAAACTGTCAACACCTAAGGTTCCATCACTAATAATCCTTCTAACATCATCATTACTATCGCAGCAATTATTTTTTGGAAAGCTCACAATGGAAGCTTAACTCTATCAACACAATTAAAAAGTGCAAGTTTTGACGAAAACTGTGAGGTCGACTAATCTCACTATTCTACCTCACAGAAACTGCCTAACCATTTTTCCATTCACACTTAAAATTCCATCGCTAATAATCTTTCTAACATCATTACTATCGCAGCAATTCCTTTTTGGAAACCTGACATGATAGCAGCCTAAGTGTACACCTAACTGATATATTAGATGTAGAAATGAATTCTTTCCGACTTTTGGGTACAATAAAAGTTTCATTTAAACAAAAATGAAAACAGATCATTCATCGAAATAATTTCCACTATTGTAGATGATCTTTCGCCATTTTTCTCGCAGCTTGCTGGAAACTTGGTGGCTTTGAATTAATTATACGAATCCAGTCGGAAAGAATTCATTTCTACGCTTAATATTTATTATCCGAACGTCATCAGCACTGTCTCGAATCAATTAATAACGCCTCGCTGCAAATTCATCAGTCTCAAGGTACAAGTTCACACGTCCACCACGCACACACATACAAGGGCAGACGTTCCAGAAACGCGGCGAGTAGCGTTCAGAATATATCATTCGGCTCGGCAGTGGTACAAGTTCGCCGGTTCATTCGTCAGCGAGAGTTACACGGAGCGACGTGGAGAAAAACAGGTTGGAAAAAGCGTGAAAGAAGGACGCGAGGAAAATGGATGCAGCTGCGGACCGCAAGCACGGCCGCTGATTGCGCCGCATCCCGCTCGCACCTGCTCGCGTGCGGATTTCGGATTTGCTGCGTGCAAACACGCAGCGTCGCCGCTGAATTATGTGCTCGATTAACCTCGAATCGATTTCGAGTCGTGTCGCCGTTCCCAACGATTGGAAAATAATACTTTCACGCCACTTTCGTCGCCGTATTTTCTTATTCTCTACTGCACGGTGGCACTGATTGCAATACGAGCAGTTAGGCGTCACGAGGGAACGGCGAGATGTGAATTTCGGTTTTATTCAGGATTTTTTTCCCCGGTGTTTTACAACGAATAAGAATGTCAAACTTTTTTCACATATCAAAGCATTTTTTTTTTTTAACAACTTTTTGATTGTTTGTTTAATGCTATAGCTGCGGGAAAAGACAGCGCCTTTGAGAAAACATGCCTCGATGGCGAAAGTGATTTCAGCTCACATACTTATCGAAAATAAGAAAATCAGAAAGATGAATAATTAGTACGAGTGTCGCTATCGCGAGCACCAGAAATAGCTACGTAAATCGAAATTTAACAAAATGGGGCGCATTCAAAGTTCAACTATCGAAATTTTCCACTTTTTCAAAAGTTTCTCCACGTAAAAAATATGAAATTTTCAACATCGATATGTAAATCTCGTACCTGGGAGAGCCAATGGTACGTAGAGTGACGTGTTAAAATTTCAGACCAGAACTTTTTCCTACCATCGATTAACATATTTATAAAAAGAATAATTTACGATAACAAAATTTTCTTATTGTATTATGTTGGGTTTTTGTCAGGAACAATGTATTCTCCACAACTTTTGTTATCAAATTTTCGAGAAGAATAATGTAACCATCTTTTGGAATACAATTATTCACAATTATTTCTAACAATTGCTACTTCGTTCTTTTTGTAAGTAGTAAATTCCACTTGGTGTTTCTACAATCATTACATTATTTTGACTTAAACGAACACTAAAAATTCACTATTATTCTGTAGCGGCTATCTGCAAATGGAAACATTTGGCGTGCAAATGGTCAAGTGCCCGCCACTGTGCCAGATATTTTTACAAAATGGCTTTAAAAGATGATTGTGCGTAAGACGAACCAGTAGATTTTTGTACTGATAAATTCATTTAAAATAAATATGTATTGAATTAAGCTTACGACTTCCCCTTCAGGAAAATTAGGGTAAAGTGTCCTTTATCACAGGCCAGCCATTCGGAGTGCCCTTTTTAATCGAAAGGTTGCCGACCTCTGCTCTACACGTTTCCTTCAACTCCATTACACATCGATCAAATGAAATTATTATGTATAATAACAGAAGAGAATCGTTAAAATTGACGTTATTAACAATCACAATCAACCGTAACATCGCATAGATCGCATTCTTCAGTCCCGTAGTTCGTCGGCTAACACAGAGTTGATAAAGAGCAGAAAAACGGTATTCAATTTTGATTACAAAAGGTTTGGTTAAACGACGGCACTCGGATGAATATCGGGGAATTTTCACAGAGTGATTTTATCACGCGACGCTTTATCTGCTTTCCCTGGAATGCTGACGAGAATTCGATATTAATTTCACCGAAATGGATAGTGGTATGTACACCGCTTTGTTGCGATAGTAACGTCATACGCTCGTAATTACTACTTTGTTGCACATTTATTATCTCTGTACATAGTTTCTGGATAATAACTGGCCAAATTTTAATATCACCGTGCGAACATCGATAACACAGAAATGTTTGTTTGAAACAACAGCGATTCAGTGGAATTATTTAAATTATTTCAAACGTGTCAAATTGTGATTATGTTTCTTAGTATTCGTCACATCGCAAATATTATTGGTTAAGAATTCTGTTTGAGACGACAAACTGACGATAAGAAAATACAAAGATTGATCGGAATTATGTAAATTCTTTCAAACGTGTCAAATTGTGATTATGTTTCTTCGTATTCGTTACTCGACAAATTTTATTAGTTAATTGAAACACTTAAGAATTTTGTTTGAGACGATAAACTGATGATAAGAAAATATGGTTAATCATTTTCTATATTATACATGCACGCGTTTAATACACGTTTATCTATTATTACAAATTGGGTTATATCGTAATAAATATCGCATATAATTAACACGTTTACACATTGAAAATATTTTCAATGTAGATATGAATAAGCGGCTTCGAGCAACGAATAATCCACAATTTGTTATACGGTACTCTATTTCTATATCAAATTAATGAACCCAGAGAATCGAATATTATTATCTTCTCCAATTCAATGCATTATTATTATCTTCTCCAATGAAAATCATAAATTTTCCCTCCGCAGACAAGTTTCCAAAAAATATCCATTTCAAAGCTACCAAATTAAAAATCTCCCAAGTCTTCTTGAACGAAAACAAAAACAAATATGTTCCAGAACATGCACCTCAATTTACCAAAAAATATTCTCGAATCGAGGTTACGGGGACCGAAACGGAACACACACATAGCTATGTGTGCAAGTAGAGAAAAGTACGCGTAGTAATTTATCAAAAAATCGCAGCCTAATTTCCAAGGAGTCCAAGGTGACTTCCGAAAA